>NC_133529.1:35524900-35655697 GCF_048544455.1 Silene latifolia | reverse complement strand
CTAAATTCTAAATCATATGTTAAGGCTAGGGTTTGAACGAGTCACGAGGCATATGAGCCGTGACATCTCGTGTTACCTAGGGTATATTAGGTAAAGATTTTATTCTATAATAATATCTTTACATCTTATATATCTTACTTAATATATTTGTTTATGATAAAAGATATTCTTGTTTTAGAAAATCTTATCATGATCTTAGAATTTATAGTAAAGATAATATTTGAATAGATTATATTCTATCTTTTGGAATATTCTTTATTATCTTTTAAGGCTTTTAGGAAAGAGATAATAAGAAGATATGATTTGTTTTTATATCTTATTATTTCGGCTATTAGGGTTTGTGTAAAACCGTGTAGCCTACTCCTTCCTTCCCTATAAATACTTTGTTATTTACGACATCTAAAAGAGAGACCTTAAGCATAAAAATTGATTTCATCTTTGCAAAGCAAACCGTGTGTTTTCCAAGAAAAACCATTTTGTTATTTTGAAAGGTCGTGTGTTTTAAAACTCGCATACTTGTTCTTATTTTATCATTATAAGATAATAGTGCTTAGTTGATTTCTTAACTTGTTCATTAAATTGAACCTTTGTTAGAATCATTAGTGCTTTCTTATTAGCATAAGTTAGTCACTCGAGTATTTAACGGTACTCATTGAGTTATAACTAGAGTTAGTTGTACGAGTTGGGTTAGTAAATTTGTAATCCGTAGAAAGGTACTAAATTTATTAATCGAGAATAGTGGACGTAGGTTTCGACATGTGAAACTGAACCACTTCAAAAACCGTGTGTCTTTCGTTCTTTTGCTTCCTTCGTTTATTTCGTTTACTTCCATTAGTTGATTAGTTAAAGTTTAATCAATAAACTTTAAATAATCAATTACACACACATAATCGTAAACTCTTTCAAAAGTTTTAAATCCTCAATTCACCCCCCCCCCCCTCTTGAGTATTTTTGGATCAATAGACTCTTCATCCTCCCTCTGAGAAATTTTTAAATTGTATAACTGAATAAGTTTACAACCTTACATTATAATGTCAATTGTTATTATATGACCTTTGAAGACTAGGCTCCTTTTAATGTCCCATCAATATTAGTGAGCCAAATGCTAATTATAATTTCCTGTACATATATATGAATTAGTGTGTTTCGAGCAATTGAAGCATCAAGTCCAACCATTGTCCGGATAATAGTAAGTGTATTCTTAATAATTACTACTGTCATTTAATTTATATTTATGAGAGAGGTTGATCTAATTTAGCTTATTTGTATGTGATTTATATAATAGTCTCCTATACAACCAGACGACAGACAATAAGCCTTTTACTGTTGTCGGTCCATGTGGGAGATTATCACCCGAAAATATACCAGCATAGAGTCACCGGTTAGTATGTTTTAATAACTATTTCAAACATAACTTGGGTTTAATTCTGTGTAATATTCCACTTATTCTGTCTATTTTGATTAAGTATTTTTTGATTTGTAGTTCCCACTTTCAATCAACAACAAAGACCCAACCTATTTGAAGGAAGCCATCACCGACATGAGAAATAAGTGGGCCACTTATTTTCTTTCATTAACGGAAGGTTAAAGTTCTCTCATTATGTATGTGTGTATATAGAGCCATGTATATTTAGTTTTGGTCACCCTGTTTATAATATTTTGATGCTGGGTTGAATAAATCAATCTGTGTAATATTCTGATGATGCAGGATTGAATTTTTGCAATGCGCAGCTGTTGAAATTTACAGTAGCATTTCAGCGGAACCTGCTACTAAAAAAATTAGCATTTCAGCAATTGCTGGAACTGCTAAAAAATTTTTTTTTTTTTTAAATATTTAAAAATTCGATTACGGTTAAAAATAAAACCGTGGTCAATAAATATACTGACAACGGTCGCATTTATATAGAAACCCGTTGACATTTTCATCCATAATGCTACGGCCAAAAATATAATATATCGAAATAAAACCGTTGTCGAATTTGTGACATTTAAAATGGTTTAATAAGCATAAACCGTTGACATATTTAATACTTTACAACGGTGTTTTTTCAGTAAAACCATTGTCATAGGTTTCCATAGAGCATTCCAACTAATACTACCACGGTTTCAATATTATAGACAACGGTTTTTGAACCGTTCTTAATATTGTATTACAGTTATTTGAACCCGTTATTTACATTTCATAACGGTTCCGCCTTTTTAACAACCGTGGTCACAAAATAACAACGGTCGATGTAATAACGGTTCCGTGTTTTGTATTACAACGGTATATCACCTTATTTAACCGTTGTTGCACCTATTATTTGGCGTAGTGTAATTCTGGTATTGACACTGAATCAATTATTGATCAAAATAGAATAAATAACCAGGACAACACTATTACTGGCACTAGAACCACTGTTCAGAATACCTCAAGAACTGCTACTAGGCCTGTTAGACCACCATCATATTTATAGGACTATGTTTGCCCTCATAAAAGGACTTATAATGTTATATGTTGTCACAAACTAACCTCTTTATGTGAGAATATTTGTTCCCCTAGTTCTTTTTGTGCTTCTGTCTCTAGTATACTAGCATATATTCCTATACAAGAGCCAAGAAACTATGATGAAGCAGCCAAGTTTCCTGAGTCACAAGCTGTCATTGCAACAGAGTTTACAGATTTACAAGTTAATGGAACTTGGAAACTTGTTTCTCTCCCTATTGGCAAGAAAGCAATCTCTTGTAAATGGGTTTTCAAAGTCAAACACAAGTCTGATGGTACTATTAAAATATACAAAACTAGATTGGTAGTCAAGGGTTTCACACAAAAAGAAGGCATAGACTATAATGAAACATATTCTCCAGTTGTGAAAATGACTACAATCAGAACCTTGGTGGCAGTTGCTGTCAAGAAAGGTTGGCAGTTATGTTAACTAGATGTCAACAATGCATTCTTGCATGGAAACTTGCATGAGGAGGTGTATATGAAGCTACCTCCAGGATTAGAGGTTTCTCAACCTAATATGGTTTGTAAGCTAGAAAGATCTCTCTATGGTCTAAAACAAGCTTCAAGGCAATGGAATTCCAAGCTTTGTCAAGCTTTAAGAAACAAAGGATACAAGAAATCCTTGAATGATTATTCTCTGTTTTCAAAGAAAACCCTGTTTTCAATGAAAACAGACGGTAAAGTGGTCTATTTAGCCATTTATGTTGATGATATACTTATAATTGGGGATAATGATCAAGAAGTATAAAGTCTCAAGCAATATTTGGATGTTGCATTCAAGATCAAGGATTTAGGTAGCATCAATTATTTTCTGGGTATGGAATTTACCAAAGTCAATAATGGTATGGTAATAACTCAGAGGAAATTTGCCAATGAATTACTTAAAGAGTTCAATTGTGATTATACAAAACCTGTCAATAGTCCTTTGGATGCAACATTAAGGTTGACTGCTGATATAGGAAATTTGATAGAAATCCAGCAGACTATAGAAAGATTGTTGGAAAACGGAACTACTTAATCAACACAAGGCATGATATAACATTTGTAGTACAATTACTTAGCCAATTTATGGCTTTCCTAAGAGAACATCACTGGTTAACAGCTATACATGTGTTGAAATATATTTCCAAAAACCCACACCAAGGCATTCTATTGAATAACACACCCAATTATCATCCGGAAGGCTTTTGTGATGCTGACTGGGCTGCTTGCCCTGAAACCAAAAGGTCTGTTAGTGGCTTCTTAGTGTTCCTAGGTGGTTCCCTCATCTCTTGGAAGTCCAAGAAACAACAGACAGTGTCACCGTCCTCTGCTGAAGTAGAATACAGGTCCTTGAGAAGACTTGCTACAGAGCTTGTCTGGTTGAGTAGACTTCTGAATGAGCTCAATGTGCTTGATGTTATTCCTATATCTGTCAAATGTGATAGTCAAGCTGTTATACATATTGCCAAGAACCCTGTATTCCATAAACGGACAAAGCACATTGATTTAGACTGTCATTTTGTGCGAGAAAAACTTCAGGCATGTCTCATTGGTCTCTCTTATCTTCCTACCAACCATCAACCAGCAGACATTTTTACCAAAGCATTAGATGGGCCTCAGCATAATCTTCTTCAGTCCAAGTTGGGGATGTTTTCAAACCCTCTAACTTGAGGAGGGATGATGGAATATAAAGAATAAAGCTTTTATTATAGAGTAACAAACTTAGTTAGAAGTTTGTTAGTGTTAGTTAAGGGTTGTTATTCCTTCATTAAGTTGATTTAACTCTAGTATAAAAGCACGAGTTATCTCAACTATTGAAATTACTGTATTCATACTTCAATTCACATATTTCTGAGTTCTTTCTTTCTCTCGATTCTCTCTCTCAATTCGATACTTTCTAAAGATCAACAACAACCTAATCATGATGAACTATCAACTTCAACATACTCCTCCAATTCCTAGTCTTCTATCATGACTACATCTCTTAAGTACCCCCGTATTAAAGTTGATTAATCTTGTGAGAAAGAGAATTAGAGTTCTTTTTTCTTGGCAAAGGACGTACTATGAAAAAAATGAAAAAAAGTCCATGGAAGAGTAAAACTCATACATGAAAGAGCAACTACATTTTTTTGAATGACGAGTAGGAAGAAAGATACGGAGTAGTGGAGAGATGATTTATGTTGTGAGAATTGCAAAGTTATCCATTTCACTAATTTTGATGACTCCCTTAAATATTGCCTCCCAAGGCCAAAAGGCCATAATCCCAAAGTTGTAGTTGATAGATGGATTACAAATCTCTGTTGTCTTTGCTGATAAATGAATTCTAGTGGTTACAAATTTCATAACGCCATACTGCCGGAAAAAAATGTTACAACAGCTATGAGTTTATCCCGCAGCTTTTGTATATGACCGTTTTTTGACAAGGCAGAACAAATAACAATCGCTCAATATATCCGGTAATATTCGTGTTTAATTGACCTAAATTATTTTTAACGAATTGACATTCATAGATCTAAAGTGTTTTTTTTTTAATTATTATTTTTTTTTTGAAGTAAAACCCCCAAGAGGAATTAATGCATAAAAGTGGAATCACGTTCCGCCATACAAGCTATATCCAACGGAATTGTGTCGGACCTGTTGGAGTGTCCCCGACAATAATGCGATCACAATTGTTGATCATGATGATCACATGTTTAAATCTCATTTTTAAGAATACGTAAGGGATGATTCATTTTATAGTCAACTGATCAACATTAATCGGTAACGATTGACTTGCTAGAGTTTGACGTTATCGCGTGTGGACGGTGGTGGTCGGTTGATCCCTTAAGGTCACACCTAAAGGATGATGCCCTAATCTGTAAAGTTGATTAATTGTATGACGATACAAGTTAATCAATTCCTTAAAATTGAACAATTCAATTTGTGAGAGAGAATATTGATATCTTATTATAATGAGATTAAATAAGATTTATTTTAGTAATTGAAATATTTTATTACTAAAATTGTTTATTGTTTGTGAAACAATAGAGATGAGAATGAATGATTAATTGTAATTACAAGATGTTGTGAATTATAATTAAATGACCCATTTTATTTATGTGATCAAGTATTACTAGTCAATTTGTTGTATGTAATTTAATTAATTCATAAAATGATATTTATGTGATAAATATGCATTAAATTAATTAATAACATGTATCATACTACATGTGACATATTGTGTGACAAGTGACAAATTGACAAAAATAAAATGGTAGTCCATTTTAAGTAAATGGACCGAAATGAAGAGGGTTAGTGGATGGTGGTGTTTTATTTTAATAAGCTAAAACAAACATCATCATAACACTACTTACCTAGCCTTACATGCCTAAGGTTTTGATAAGAACAAAAGGGAAAAGGGAAGGACCATATATTGGTCTCCCAACCTCCCAAAACCGTGACCTCTTTAATATACTAGAGATTTTGTTCTCTACTTATTCAACTCATGCATGTTCATTCACACACATGCATAACTTTCCTCTCTCTCACATTATTGTTCATCTTTCTCTAAAAAACTTGAGAAATGATGATCCAAATTGTTCAATCACATTACTAATATTATTAATGCAATATATGAGTATTAGTAATCAATTTTAAGGTAAACTACTAAACAAATATCTAGCATATATTATTTAGTAGAGATAAGGGATAATCTTGGGTGCAATCAAGAGGAGTGACTTATATACTTGAAGTCTTTGGAGGATAATCATATTACTCATCATAGCTCAAGAACAAGTGAAGGTAGGAGACCTTACTTGTGCCCATGAACCGAAATATTCAATGTAAGGAACCGGTTTTTCCTCTACACTTATTTATATGTTTTGCATGCATAAGATCCTTAAGCTTTTATGTCTAAAACTTTAAACTAAAATATGTGATATTTAAAATATAATTTCCAACAAGTGGTATCAAAGCTTTATGGTTGTTGCATGCAAGATCGGGATCGTTTTTCCGAGATAATACGATTAACGAATAAAACTTGAAATTTGTGTTTTATGTTGATAAATCACGAAATAACTTTGCATGTTAAAAGTTTCTGGTCTTAAGTGATTTTTTGGACATTTTGGTTTATTTTTGGATTTTATTGTTCATTTTATATATTATTGGCATTAAAATATGATTTTTATGAGAAAAATGTCATTTTTGGACGAAAAATAGCTAAGCATCGAATTTTCCAGTGGTTTTTGGATATGTTTTCACATATATTATCTAATGATGGCCTGTAAATTTTCATGATAAAATGAGTTGTTTTGCTCGAAATATGGATTTTCCAAGTTAAAATCGTATTTAAATGGGTAAATAGGTTAATATGAGATATATTTCGAATCTGGTCATGGAAATTTAGTATGTTGTCACATAAAATTTTAAAAGATGTGTGTAAAATATTTGGCTATAATGAAGTCTTTATACATGATTTATGAATTTTTGATGAAAAATCACATAAATAGTGACTATAATTAGTAATAATGCTAAAACATACTTCATGACTAAAGGAAAAACGTCACATGTTGAATTTTATCATATATTTCAGATATAAAAGTGAAAAGTTGATAAAAATATTTTTCTCATATTTTTATGATCATAATTGTTAAAACCGATAAACCGCAACATTGTTTTTCTCGAGAAATTTTTGAAATTTTTAACCTAAGTTTTGAACATTATGAGTGTCATGATATTTTTCCAGAATGTTCATGAGTTTAAATTTCAAATTTTGAAATTATTTGAAATTTTTATGATTTAATTTGAGATTTATAACATAAATTTTGTATTTTTGGGTCCATTTATGAACAATATTAAGAAATCAAGTTTAATTATTGTCAAATGTTAGTGGAGACTAATTTGAGTCCTAATATGGTTAGGGTAATTAACTTGTACATAAATATGAATTTATGTAATTATTGTGATTTTAAAAGGTTAAATCACGCAAATCTGTAAAAACCGGTTAATATACGATATTGGCTCTTTAAAGGCGATTTAGCATAAAATCTAGCATGTTAATACATATTATAATGCTGCATTTTATTTATGATTGTCATATCTTAATTTTATGTAATTTTTGAATTATGTAATTTTACTTAGTATGACCTTAGTTTTAATTGGTATTACCCGAAATGTATGGGAATATCGATTCGGTTGTAATTATTGTGATCTTGTATCACCGTTTTGTAATTTAATAGATTTATTTTTATTTTTAATTACAAATGTATAATAGAAAATTATGTAATTCATTTTGTAATTTAATTATTCCGGAGTTCCTTGAAGACGGTGTCATTCGAGAAGGCGGTCCTTCAAAGAAAGTGTTGCCTTGAAATGCGTGCCAAGACCGAATCTCAAGGTACCAAAGGAGTTGGTTTCCGAATTTATAATAGTTTATTAGATTTACTATTTTAGGAAGGCCATACTAGGATTTTTTTATGCTTTGCATTTTATTTATATGTTGCATGCATCGCTAAATCGCCATAACTAAACATGCATTTTAAATCGAGTTTATCGACCTTGTCAATTACAATTATTGTAGTTCACCGCTTTAGTTCACTTAAAACGTGATAGATAATAAATTGACATGACCTCTCGCTAAAATAAACAATTGAGACTTAGCCTTACCAAAAAGTAGAAACCATGAAAACCTATTTCATGAGGGAGTGCGCTCGGTCCTACCGGGGTACAAACCTTGTTACGTAGGGGAAGTGGGTGATAAATGTCTATCCACCGAATTCATGTTGATAAGGGATGAATCGGCCCTACCGTGTCCAAGTTGATGTGGATTTGGATCATGGACACATTTATTAGAAATTTGGGTTGAACTCAACAAAAGTATTCTCAACCATTGCCGGATGTGTTTTGGGCTAAAGATAAATATTAATGTAATTTTATCGACCAAAAGTTCTAAAAGTAGAATCGATTAAAGAGTTAATCCACCGAGTTATATTAATAAGGGATGAATCGGCCCTACCGTGCCCAAGTTAATATGAATTTGGATCTTGGAATCATTTATCATAGTTGGGTAGAGGTCACTATGTAAATGTTTTACTTGTTAAATTATTTACAAGTATTATTATAACGATAAATGTTTTGTTTTCATTATTCCGTTATCATGTTGTTCTATTTCTTTACCTCAATTTATACGATATCATCTCGATTTTAATTCAAATATCCATTAAAACATCGTAACTAAAGACAAAATTAGAATTTTCTTCTAAAAACCTCGGATTATCCATCGAAAGGATCTCTTGTGAAGAGTATAGATAAAAGTTATTCGTGATCAAAAGGGTTTTTTGATTTTTGACTAACATATCTACTTACAATGAATTGTTTCTCATATGCTTAATTAAGTTAAGTACTTTGAAAACGTTACATCATTTTGGTAACTAGATTTGTTTGAAATCAAAATTGACCAAAATACCGCAACCACTTCAATGAATGTTTTAAGACTAAACAAACGAATGAAGAGTATTCTTCATGAATTTCAATTTTGCTTCTCTTGGCAAAGACTCATTGAAATGAGTGGGAGCATTCTCTTAAACCGTTAAGAAAAGGACGAAGTTTAAAGAAGTAAAATTAGAATGGAATTGATGCAAGGTAATGTTAAAAGTAAATTTATTGAGAATAACTATACTAAACCTATCAATCCCGACCGATAAAGTTTCCATTGTCTTAATTGTTGGACGCTAGAAAGGAAACTACCCCAAATTATTGAAGAATCAACAAGTTAGTTGTGGGACATCTAATGGGACCTTCTTCTTTAAATGATTATTTGATTGACATAAATTTTGCTAGTACTACTTCGTCAATATTAGAAACCGGTGGTGGTTTTCATCATTGTATTTGATACATAGGATGATTAGAATATGACGACTAGCAACAATGATGTTGAGAGATAGAGTCATTGTGTACTCAATCTATTTTTGGGTTTAGATTTGTACTTAATTGTGACAATTAAGTGCATAAACTCTAAATAAAAATATAAACTTGTTAAGATATAAAAGAGGTTTCACTTTTGTGACCCTATACACCATGATTTGATGTATGGCTAACCCATTATCAAGGTGATTATATTCTAAACCAAACTAGAATGATATATCATGAAGATGATGCAAGACTCAAATTGGTAACCCAAGATTAAACCTTAGATTCTGGAATGATGAACGCAAAGAGTTATCGAGTACTCTTGAAACCATTAGATCTTATGGTATATGTGTTTCTTGTATTCAAAGCAAGATGTCTCGTGCCTTTTGGTTGAAAAGGAGATCGAGATTGTAAATCATTGATCCAAAATAGGTTGATCATTTTCTTTTACCAACGATTTAAGTTGACGCTAATGTGTTCACATAATAAGGTAAATAGAGAAATCTTTGAAGAAGTTCAAAGAGTTCAAAGAATCACGATTTAATCGTGATGGGATTATTAAAGTGAAGACTTTGATATAAGCCAAAGGAAATGTGATATAGTATCACAAATTAATCTCTCTTAGCACGCATTATGGGATAATGTGTGGTTGGATAAAGAAATCAAACGTTATTCGATATGGTTTGGACTTCAATCAAGTTACTTTGAATTACTTGATCCTTTTGGGGATTTTATTATTTTGTCTAAACTATTTTTCCACTAAATCTAAAATGAATCATATGAGATATGAAATGGTAGGGTACCATGTTTGTAAGTTTTTCAAAAGAAACAAATGCTCATTTTTCCTTACTATAATCACGAGTACAATGGGTTTGTGGCTCGTGAAGCCGTCTTTCTAGAATACAAGTTTATTTCTAGAAGACAGAGTGGGAGAAATTATTCAAGAGCCACAAAGAATGTTATGTCGCAAGAAACTGGTCTTTCTTCGCTACATGAGACGTTTTGTGTAAGACGTTGTTTCTTCAAAACCTAGGAGGTTAAAGTCATCACTTATTGAAGATGATGAATTAGTGTTACTTTTAGAAAGTAAAGAGCTTGCAACTTACAAAGAAATTGTTTGATTCAAGTTGATTACTTCTGGAAAGTAATGAACATATGACTTACATGAGAGTGTTTAAGTCACAACTCACTACAAGGCTTAAAGCCATGAAAATCCGAAATAAATTCCAAGTGAATTGTTAGATATCAAAGCTTGATTAGTTGCAAAGGGTTTTGCACTAGTTGAAATGCTTAAGTCTATTTGGATCTTCTTAGGGATTGTGTTTCATTATGAGATATATATAGCGAGTGAATCTAAAACCCATTTCTTCAATTAGAAGGAATGTATTCAATACATGTCTTGAGTTTTGTAGATTCTTGCCATCCTAAGATAATGTGAAACTTAAGAGAGGGTCTTAAGTAGGACATCAATGAGTTGGAATAAATGTTTTGATCATGTTATAAAACTTTTCTCGATAGGTCGAGAAGTTGTGTTTATACATGAAGTTTAGTGGGAGTTACGGTAATTTTAATTAGTCTAATATGTGGATGACATATTGAACATTGGGAATGATTTAAGACTTGGAGAAATATAATACATCTTTAATATCCAGATTTATGGAGATAAATCCACATGATATTAGCATCAAATAAGAAGTCTTATGTTGATAAGATTCATGACTAGTTCAATCAAGTAGAACATATTTGATTGATTCCATTTGCTTCCGCTGCCGGATCATTAAATGAGTAATGATGTATAGCACTTCATACACTTTGAGTATGATGAGTTGTTTCAAAATCGAATTTAAGTAATAGTTACCAAGTAGCCATAAAGATTACCCTTAAGTGCTTGCAGAAGCATTAAGGATGTAAAGCAAAGTTTTTTTGATGCAATTTTGTGCAAGGGTGTTACACAAATGATAATTGACAATTGAGATTGCGCATGGTTTCCGACAAAACCATAATCAAAACACATTAGGATGGTTAAGATACCATTGTGGCTATGTTATTTAAGAAATAGATTTTCTAGAATCGTTCTAGGCAATAAACAACAATAAGAAATATTTACAACGGAAATTGAGTACACTTGCAATCATGAGATGTGCAAGAAGGATGAGTCTCGCACACTGTGAAAACAGTGGGAGCTATTCTAAGGCTTGAGGGCCTATGTCTAGATTGGATCTAGACACGTACTCATAAAGTTTTGTAATGCAAATGTATACATTACAAAGGAAAACGAGTATGTAGTAAGGTTGAGTAAGGTACAAGAAGTTGATAAAACCTACTAACCAAAGCCTTCTCATAGGCTTAACATGATGAGTCATGTCATTTCAATTGGATTGAGATGAACAACTACATACATGATCAAATTGGATTATAAAAATATGAAGTAGTAATCAGGTATTGACTATTCATATGTGATAATCACATTTGTCGTTCGAGTTTTTAAATCTAAAAACTCCTTTTATACTTTGTTACATCCAAACGGGTTGTAGAGACAATATTGAACCCCGTTAAAGTGAACTCGGATTAACATGGTATTTGCCCATAGTTACTTGTATGAGGTGATGTCTCGAACTGACTAGAGTATGATGCGATTGATGGCAAGTTCAAGTGCCATAGATTCATGTGAGATGACTAGTCGATCACATAGGCAGACTGTTAGGAACACTCTGTCGGGCAGTGACCGCTTATAGAGTTCTGGCAAATTTATAAAGCCTGGTCATGGCGAGAGCTACTATAGTATTCTAATGAGTCGATTCTTTTGACTAAAGACTATTCGCCTAAGGTGGCACGATTTCAGATTAACTTTGATTTATGTTACTACGACCTTCGTAAATGGGGTCAAATGGGCATATTTTGGGTTATGATGGCTGTGGCTAGTCGAAGGGAATGAGTGCGATAGTAATTGTCCACCCCCTTGTCAGGGTTAAAACAATATCTCAGGGCTACTCGAGGAGTAATGAACTGGAAATGTGTGGCCACGCTCGGAAGGTATCTATGGTAGATAATTCCGGTCAAATCAGTTATTCTCCAGATCGAGGAAATCATTCTCGATATGATCACTTGCAAGTACGACCTGAAAGACACCTTGCATTGAGTGAGAGATAGTAATAGGACAAGAGAATTGGTGACGCACACTTGTCGAGGACAAGTGGGAGATTGTTGGAGTGTCCCCGACAATAATGCGATCACAATTGTCTATCATGATGATCACATGTCTAAATCTCATTTTTAAGAATACGTAAAGGATGATTCATTTTATAGTCAACTGATCAACATTAATCGGTAACGATTGGCTTGCTAGAGTTTGACGTTACTGTCGTGGGATGGTGGTAGTCAGTTGATCCCTTAAGGTCACACCTAAAGGATGATGCCCTAATCTGTAAAGTTGATTAATTGTATGACGATACAAGTTAATCAATTCCTTAAAATTGAATAATTCAATTTGTGAGAGAGAATATTGATATCTTATTATAATGAGATTAAATAAGATTTATTTTAGTAATTGAAATATTTTATTACTAAAATTGTTTATTGTTTGTGAAACAATAGAGATGAGAATGAATGGTTAATTATAATTACAAGATGTTGTGAATTATAATTAAATGACCCATTTTATTTATGTGATCAAGTATTACTAGTCAATTTGTTGTATGTAATTTAATTAATTCATAAAATGATATTTATGTGATAAATATGCATTAAATTATTTAATAACATGTATCATACTACATGTGACAAATTGACAAAAATAAAATGGTAGTTCATTTTAAGTAAATGGACCGAAATGAAGAGGGTTAGTGGATGGTGGTGTTTTATTTTAATAAGCTAAAACAAACATCATCATAACACTACTTACCTAGCCTTACATGCCTAAGGTTTTGATAAGAACAAAAGGGAAAAGGGAAGGACCATATATTAGTCTCCCAACCTCCCAAAACCGTGACCCCTTTAATATACTAGAGATTTTGTTCTCTACCTATTCAACTCATGCATGTTCATTCACACACATGCATAACTTTCCTCTCTCTCACATTATTGTTCATCTTTCTCTAAAAAACTTGAGAAATGATGATCCAAATTATTCAATCACATTAGTAATATTATTAATGCAATATATGAGTATTAGTAATCAATTTTAAGGTAAACTACTAAACAAATATCTAGCACATATTATTTAGTAGAGATAAGGGATAATCTTGGGTGCAATCAAGAGGAGTGACTTATATACTTGAAGTCTTTGGAGGATCATCCTATTACTCATCATAGCTCAAGAACAAGTGAAGGTAGGAGACCTTACTTGTGCCCATGAACCGAAATATTCAATGTAAGGAATCGGTTTTTCCTCTACACTTATTTATATGTTTTGCATGCATAAGATCCTTAAGTTTTTATGACTAAAACTTTAAACTAAAATATGTGATATTTAAAATATGATTTCCAACAGGATCAACTATGATGCCCTTCGACCCAAGGTCCGAAATGAGCTTATTTATGAGCTACCTTGTTGTTTTTCCTACGCGTAAACTTAAAACAAACATTTTGAAACGAATTACATAATAAATAGATATCATCATAGACAAGGTGCAGCTCGCTCCTTCCTTTCGCCCTTCTTTGCAAGTCTCCGACAACCACCGCACAATCACTCTCCATGTCAATTTCCTGGTGCCCCTCCTTTATTGCTTCTTCCAATCCGTGCCAAATGCCCACTGCTTCCGCCATCCCCACACTCATCTCGCTTCGTTGTTGCGTGACTGCATACCACAAGACCTTCCCCTGCTCGTCTCTACCCACACTTCCCCAGCCCACTCTTATCCCTTCCAGAACCGCTGCGTCTACGTTCACCTTGACCCTCCCCTGTCTCGGTTTACTCCAACCACTTTTCTCCTCCATTTCCTTAACATGCCCTTCAACATCCCCTCCAGCGTCCATACTCATTTTCATCTCCCACATCAACTCTCTCTCTCTCTCCTCGCAACTTGTACAACACCCCCACCCTCACCATCAAACACCAGTTTGTTCCTATCCTCCCACACCGCCCAATAACTCGACATAAATTCCATTCGCTCCCTCATTCCCATCCCCTTCATCATCTCCTCCACCCAATCCCGCGCTTTACCAAACCCAACTTTCTCTATTCTCTCCACTCCCATCTCGTCCCATATTTCCCCCACCCCACCACAATCTCGCATTGCATGGAGACACGTCTCCACACAACAACGACATCGTGGACAAGTTTCATCCGTCAATTCCATCCGGGCAGAAATATTACTTCTCGTGGCAAGGGCTTCATCACATAATTGCCAAAAGAAGACTTTAATGCGTGGTAAAACAGGGACATTCCAAATCGTATTCCAAATCCATCGCGCCTTATTTGACTAGAACTGGCCTGCAACATCCAACTCCTTGTCAATAAGTTATCGATATGTCGATCTTATCGTGTATTGTCCATTCTTTTCAAACTCCCAGCACCAGTCATCTTGCAGTTTCGTATTACTAATTCGAATTTTTCCAATCCGCTCACACTCAAAAGGTAAGAACGTAGCAGTCAATTTCTCATCATCCCAACTTGTCCCGTCATTGTTGAACAGCTCACATACCTTCATTTCACTAGCTCGGTCTCCTCTCGGTGATATCACATGCCTTGATTGGGTGCCATAAATCCATGGGTCAGTCCATATCGGGGTTGAAGTGCCATCCCCAATGCGTTTTCTTGCCCCCATCAAAACCACCCTTCTTGCATTCCACACACCCCTCCACATATAACTGCGTACATTTCCTAGCTCCGCCTCCATAAAACCCGTTATCGGGAAGTATTTACCCTTAAGAACCTTAGCCATTAGGCACTCGGGTTTTGTAGGAACCCGCCACGCTTGCTTCCCCAAGAAAGCATCATTAAACTTTTCGAAATCTCTGAACCCGAGTCCCCCTTCTCCTTTGGGACGACACATTTTCTTCCACGCAACCCAAGGTATTTTCCACTTTCCTCCTTCCACCCACCCCTCCCCAAACCCGAGATAAGTGTTCGAATCTCATTGCAAAAGTGAATCGGCAGTTTAAATACACTCATGGTATAGGAAGGAATTGCTTGGCCAATTGCCTTTATCAATATCTCCTTCCCCGCCTTGCTAAGCATTAAACCCCTTCATCCTTGTAGCTTTTTGCTCAACCTATCCCGGATTATGTTGGTGAGGTTTTTCTTCGACCTACCCACCATGGTTGGAAGTCCAAGATAACGGTCTTGCTCCTCTATCATACGAACCCGAAGAACCTCATTAACACGCTGTTTTGTTGTCCATTTTGTCCCTTTGCTGAACGATATTATTTTTTTCTCAAGATTTACCAATTGCCCAGACCCATGCTCATATAGTCTAAGTATATCACGTATCTGGGTAGCTTCACATTCATTTGCACGGGCAAAAATGAGGCTATCATCAGCGAAAAACATGTGTGAAATAGTTGGAGCAGCTGGCCCAATCCGTACCCCTTGTATCGACACTCGTTCAGCCGCTTGTCGTATCAGGCTAGATAAAACTTCCACACATAAAATAAACAAGTACGGTGACAGTGGGTCGCCTTGTCTCAACCCCCTCCCTGGCCGAATGATCCTCGAATTTTCCCCATTTACTCCGATCGTATATGACACCATCTTCACACATGTCATGACCCTATTCACCCACCTTTGATTAAATTCCATCCTCCTCAGCACCTCTTCAATAAAATTCCATTCGATTTTGTCGTATGCTTTTGTCATGTCAAGTTTGAGTTCCATGTGACCCCCGCCACTCCTATTGTTCTTCATATGGTGAAAGACTTCAAAATCCACTAGTACATTGTCGGTGATGAGCGTTCCCGGTGTGAACGCGCTTTGGTTTTCCGACACCACCCTATCCAATTTTTAGCATGTTTGCTAGCACTTTTGATATAATTTTATATAGAACATTGCATAAACTAATAGGTTGAAAATCCGCTAACTTATCTGGAGCTTTCTTCTTTGGGATTAGTACCACTTTAGTATGGTTCAAGCCATCCAGAAAGTCAGCCTCGTTAAGGATATGGATCGCCATTTTCACCATTGAGGGACCCACTATGTGCCAATACGTTTGATAGAATAAAGCGTTCATCCTATCAAGTCCGGGTGCCTTAAGGGGATGCATCTGTTTTAGGGCTGCCACTACCTCCTCACTTCGATAGTCTTTGGTCAGGAGAAGATTCATATCAGTCATAACTCTTCCCTCCACCCCCTCTATAAGCCCCTCAAAGTCCCTTGGCCCCGCTGATTTAAACAAGTTTGAGAAATAGTCCACAGCGCACAATCAGCAATGTCACAAGTCTTCTCATAAGTTCGGCCATGATCATCCATGATTTAAGCTATGTGGTTTTTCGTTTTTCTTTGAGTGGCTTTCCTATGAAAAAAAGAGGTATTTTTAACCCCATCACGTAGCCAAAGTGCCCTCGACCGCTGACGCCAGAAGGTTTCCTCTTGCCGGATCAAAGTTGCGATATCCTTAATGACCTTCTTCCTCTCTTGAACATCCCGCTCCCTCCTACTGCCTTCGTTAAGAGCTTTCAGCCGAGCTCTCTTTTTCTTTAAATCTCTCACAACCTTACCTATGCTCACTCCTTTCCAAGCTTGTAACTTCGCAGCACATTGCTTAAGCTTCTGCAACACATCTCCGTCACCACCTAGCCATGATCTTTGAATTGCCTCTTCACACCTATCCTCGCCCACCCATACTTGTTCAAACCTAAAAGGTTTAGCCCGTTTAACGTTCTCCTCTCTCGTGCTTGCTATATGTACGCAAATCGGGGAATTGTCCGACCACTCCCTATCAAGGTGAAACAATTTGGAGAAAGAGAACAACTCTAGCCAAAGGCCCGTCAATCAAGACGACACTGTCTGTTATCAGCTCCCACTTGCCCGTTATCAAACGTGTAGTCATAGCCCTCATAAGGTAAGTCTCTCAGCCACACTCATCAACTGCATCCCTAAAGTTGTTCATTTGCCACTGCTGCCTATCTCCCCCCCCCCCCCAACATCTCATTCGCATACAACACCTCGTTAAAATCCCCTATGCACATCCACGGGTCTGGTCCTTCCTCGGCCAAAAGTCGAAGTTGTTGCCATGATAACCACCTATCCTGTATAGCCGGCCACCCATAAAACCCCGTCATTATCCAAGTAACATTAGCATAACTAACCATCTTATCGATGTAATGGATAGTTGCAGACCGTAGCACACAACTCACTTCCTCCCTCCACAACAAAGCTAAACCTCCCGACCTTCCAACACTATCTACCTATATACCCTCGTAACTATCCAGACGATTCCTTACTTTCCTCATCTCCTCCCCACTTAATTTCGTCTCACAAAGGAAAATAAGAAGTGGGGCCTCCCTCCGGATAAGGTTTTTAAGACCGCCTACTGCATCGGGGTTGCCAACCCCCTGCAGTTAAGGCTCAAGAGTTTCATTGGGCCCGACGAGGTTGAGTCGTCTCAACCACCGCCTCAGGTGAACACACACCCATGAAATATAGTTTTTTTGCCTGACCACTCTCCTCATTCCCTACTGCCTCATCTTCTCTGCCACGTTTAGTGTGCACTATCATCTTACAACAATTGTTTTCCCCGCCCCCCCCCCCTCCCTCACCTGTCGTTTCCACTACCCCCCACTCCCCATGTTAACCCCGCTAGCACCAGTTACCGTCTCTTGTTGCAAAACAGCCTCTTCTCCCACTACTATATCCATCCCCTTCTCCTCCTCCTCCTCCATTAAACCAATATCCACTCCCCTCTTCCTATTTTCATCACCACCTCTTCTCTACAAATAGCAGGTCGCACGTTTCATTGCTAGTGTTATGCGTGTTTGTCTTACTCGGAGCTCCCTTCTCTTTTGGTCGAATCACAACTTTTTGCAGCCTCGCGATCATATGCTCAATATCTTCATCTGCCTTCCTTTTACTCTCCTCATCCAAGGGCGGATCAAGGATTCAAATGTACGGTGGGCTAGAAAATTTACTCATTGACATTTTTTTCTTGTAAATTGCTATAGAAGACTTGGAGTTGGTAATTACACGCGCTTTACACTAACTACTACATTTTAGCGTCATTTTTCGTGATTTTTGAATCAAGAATTAATTTAAATTATGAATTATGAGATTTTATCGACATTGTAGTATACTTTAGTATTTGTGGAAAAAATAAGCTTATATAAAATTATTTCGAATTATTTCACCAATGAACCATTGAAGATATATTGTGTCGAGATTGTATTTTATGTATTACTTTTTGTGATATTTGAGCCAAATCGGTATAATAATATCAATCTTTTGGGGAATAACACTATCACATAGAGTAATAAGCCTTGAATTTTTTTCAATTTCTACGTGGTGTCCTTCGTTTTCTAAAAACAACTACGGTACCCTAAATTTTGCAATTTGTTCATAAAATACCCAAACTAATAAATTTTGAGTTTTTTAAATGTAAAATAAAATAAATAGAATATATTTAAGATTGACTAAACGCTAGTTATGACAAAGGTTTGACAAATTATCTCCAAAAAATTAATAAAAAGTGCAAAAAACCGAACATCTAGAAAAGGCAGATTAGAGTATTTTGGACATTTTAAAACGTTTTCATGAAGTTTTAGGGTATCATATTTTCAAAAGATGAGGGAACCATAGAGAATTCAAAAAATACGAGGGTACAACGTAAAAACACCATTGCTAAATTATACTCACAGGAAAAAGAGGAGATAGAGTAAACAAAGAAAGGTAAAAAAAAAAAAAGTCTGGTCAAAGAATAATGTGTACCTGTTATAAATAATAGAGAGTTAAGCAGAAAGGTATTCAGCTTTATTCATATGAAGGGTATATATAGTACAAGAGTACATATGTAATATGGTAATAGAATATCTCCTAAAGATACGGTAATATATGGACATCCATATAATATCTCTAGATATTTTGTAACACTCCCCCTTGGATGTCCATCATCGGAGAAAATACCTCGCTAAAACCTCTACTAGAAAAACCCTATAGGACAAAAAATCTAATAAAGGAAAAAGAGTACAATAATCTCCGTAATACGCACTAAGTGTTGCCTCGTTAAAAACCTTTTGCCTGGAAAACCCAGTGGGACAAAACCATGGTTAAGGGAAAAAGAGTGCAACGCGTATTTACTCCCCCTCATTAAAACATCGCTTGACATCCTTGAGACGACGTAGCCCAAGTTGATTGATTAGCTTCTCAAATGTCTTGCTCGGAAGTGCCTTGGTAAAAATATCTGCGGGGTTTTCACTAGAGCGGATTTGTTGAACGCTAATGACACCATCTTTTTGAAGATCATGAGTAAAAAAGAATTTCGGCAAAATGTGCTTCGTTCTATCACCATTTATCTCTTTTACCAGTTGTTTAATTTCTCCCCCTAACGTTGGGAAAAGTGATTCATCAAAATGACAATCAGCAAAACGGGCCGTAAATAAATCTCCTGTAGATGGCTCTAAAAATTTAATAATTGATGGAGATTCGAACCCAACATATATTCCCAACCTTCTTTGGGGTCCCATCTTTGTACGTTGTGGTGGACTAATTGGAACATATATACACCACAACCAAAAATTCTTAGATGAGAAACATTTGGTTCGTGACCGGAAACCAACTTTAGGGGAGATGATTTATGATAACTCGTTGGTCTGATGCGAATTAGTGCTGCTGCATGTAAAACAGCATGCCCCCATGCCGAAATAGGCAATTTAGACCTCATAAGCATTGTCTTGCAATTAATTGAATGCGTTTTATTAATGACTCAGCAAGACCATTTTGAGTGTGAACATGTGCTACAAGATGTTCAACACTTATCCCAATAGACATACAATAATCATCAAAAGTTTGTGAACTAAATTCACCAGCATTGTCAAAATGGATAGTCTTAATGGGATAATCTGGATAATGAGCTCTTAATCTTATCAATTGAGCTAGTAATCTTGCAAACGCCAGGTTGCGAGTTGACAACAAGGACACGTGTGACCATCTAGTTGATGCATCAATTAATACCATAAAGTATCGAAATGGTCCACTTAGTGGATGTATAGGTCTACAAATATCACCTTGTATCCTTTCTAGAAATGTAAGGGATTCATTCCCTATCTTTGTAGGTGATGGCCTAATAATCAATTTTCCTTGTGAACAAGCAGCGCGTGAAAACTCACCGGTCATGCCAAACAATAAACTTGTTTTTATCTGTAAACTTTTGGTTTACTAGTGCATGAGATTCAACTGCACAAATTTTCATATAATACAAGCCTGAAGATAACACTTGTAGTTTTTCCAACAAACTTTTCTTGTTCAAATTTGAACGTGTGATATATAGCTATTCAACCTCATTCTCATTTGCTGTCTCAACATGAAATCCATTTCTACGGATATCATTAAAACTCAGCAAATTTCTTTTTGACTTAGGAGAGTACAAAGCCTTCTGTATTTCAATATTTGTTCCATCAGGCAACAAAATATTAGCCCTTCATGAGCCTTCAATTAATTCTGTACTACCAGCAATTGTACAAACATTTGTCTTTTCCTCTTTAAGACAAGTAAAATATTTCTTATTTTTAAGAATTGTGTGCGTAATCGCACTATCCGCGAGGCATACATCTCCATGTGTAGCTCCCATAATCGTTTCGGTGAACAAAGTATAAACTAGGGTTAGAGACTCGTGTTGATAACGTGTTATGAATAATAGAGAGTTATGAGAGAATATAGAGAGCAGAAAGCTATTCAGCTTTATTCATATGAAGGGTATATATAGTACAAGAGTACATATGTAATATGGTAATAGAATATCTCCTAAAGATACGGTAATATATTGATATCCATATAATATCTCGTAACCGTACAACAGTGGACAAGAATTCTACCACTAGACCAAGTGAGTTTCCTACTGACATTCTACACGTTATTAATTTATTTATTTTTTTCATAGAAAACAGATTGGGCTCAAGCCCATATAGCCTTTGGGCTAGATCCGCCCCTGTCCTCATCAAAACATTTACTTAAAGACCTTGATGCTGTTGACGGGATAACTACCTCAGTTTTTGTGACCTTCCAAGGCGAAGCACGCATCCATTCTCCATCTTATAAGTCCTCCTCCTCATATGGCCCCTCATCATATTCTTTTTCACCATGGCCTAGTACTCCACACCCATAACAAAATGTCGGCACTCTTGTACTTCACGTTAAATTTCATAGTTGTCCCCGTGGGCATCCGTATAGTGACATGCTTCTTGAAGGGGACCCTCACATCATATAAAGGGTCATAAAATGAAAATAAAAACCTCCCGCAGTTGTGGACAATAGTTTGGACTATCTCCATGGGCCGAGCTCATTAATCTCTGATAAAGTGCATCTTTTTTACTTTTCTCTCAACCTGCCTAATGATACGGGCCTCTCAGATTTGAAGGCCCATAACTTTTTGGGTAGTATAGTATGCAGAGCTCCATTGGTAAACATTTACTGGGCTAAACCTTGATCAATCACACACCATAATGAGTTAAATGAGAGATATTTTGAGTGAGTAATTATCCATTTGAACATGTCGTCTTTGTGCTTATAATAATCAAACGTAATTTATTTTTACAGTACGTTTTTTACTCATTATAGTACTTTTTTCACAAAACTTTTCATTTATCTACCCTTCAATAAAAAAAGCTCAAACAACCCTATTCTCCTAATTCCTAATTACTCTATAAAAACTTTTCAAATCAATCCAATTTCTTCGATTTGAATGCATAAAAATGTAGTAATTGATTCATCAATTATGAATTATTGAACCTAATATATATGATGGCTAGTCGGTAATTATGGTAGGGGAAGCAACACAATTTTGCAGTGCAATGACTGATTGATATGCATTCAAACATAATTGATGTTCTTTTTCGGTAATTCTTCCCATTTTCTTGTCAAAATTCTTCCAGTACATTTTATTTTACGTTTATTTTTCCAGAAATCTATCTATGCAGTATAATTTGACAGTAATATTAAGAAGAAGAAGAAGAAGAAGAAGAAGAAGAAGAAGAAGAAGAGAGAGAGAGAGAAGAGGAGAGTAGGGGAAATGGCGAGGGCAATTTAGGAAATAGTGTACTACAACAAGTAAAATGCGTACTGCGAAAAATGGTTTAAAACTGCAAATATTTTAGTATGGCTATTCTTCCTTTATCCTTTTATTAGAAGTAAGATATCGGTTTATAAATGTAACTAGTCTCATAAAGTATAAGTTTATCTTACTAATACGGAGTAACAACAATTTTATATATAATGGTTTCGTATGAATTTTTGATATGTATTCGAGGAGAGTTACGTCATGTTATATGATTCGCAAGAAGCAAAAGAAGGAACAAACCGTGTCCAAACGAGCCGGAAATTTTTGGAATGTGATGCACTACTATGGCACAATGGCACTCTAGTAGGCAGTAGCTATATGCACCGTATACTACTAGTAGGCACAATAACTAAGCAAAATCACTAGTTATCTGAAGCATTAGGCTGATGTGCAAGTGTAAAAGGAGAATGAATTTGTTGTTTTACTAGTGTAAATCCCGTGTTACAGCACGATATTTTTTAGTTTTGTTTTATAAAGAGACATTTTCATTAAATTAATTGTATAAATTAACTGTATCTTTAATGTTATAATGTACTAATATAATCTTAGTAAGAGCTAGAAAATGAAAGTTTATTACCATCAAAAGACACTTTAAGTTAAGTTATTTTTGTCTTAAACCATTATTACTTTACTATAAAAATTAACTCTGTAATGATATATCATTGCATGAAACTAATTTATGACATTAAATTACAATTAAGCGATGTAAAAATGTAAAATCTAATTAAAACACAAATAACCTTATAACAAAAACAGGTAAAAACAATATACTATGCACTTAAAAAGACGATTTACGAATAGTTAGACTAATATTTTTCTTACTTTTAATAAAAAAATACATAAAAATTGTTACGTCCTTTAAAATGTACACCATATTATAGTGTAACTGATGAATGATAATATAAGAAACAGATTTACGTAATTTTAGGATGTAAGTGATGACAATAATTATATTAAAGACTTCATAAGAAGCAGGTTTGCGTAATTTTAGAGTGTAACTGATGAAAAATAATATTTATGGAAATGAAAATGATTGCATAATAAATTATAGATTTTAATGAAAAAGTCATAAGTATGAATTTTAATTAAAAGATTAGAGTTTAATTATAAGAATATATTGATTGAAAAGATAATAATGTAATGATTTTTTTTACTTGTTACCTTATTTAGCTAGATACCTTTTGTAGGGAAAACTAAGAGAATTTTTATTCTCTTAGTGATAAGGGGGATTTTCGTGTTTCATTTTGTGTTCCTTATTTCTTTATTTGACATATAAACATTAATTATTACGAAAAATTGTGTAAATTTATACCTTATATAAAAAGAGGATACTCTCATGACACCTATTTTCACATGCTTCTATCCTCATGTGACGTCATTATTTACAGTACTGCCATTATTGAATTTTTTATTCTAAAAATCTGGTCTCTTCTTTTCCCCTTTTCCTCTATCCGCCGTTTCACTCTATCATCATAGTCATCACGAATTAACGATCACCTGCATCATCTTGATTCTTGCATCACGTTAGCCCTCTCCTATATCATGCTCATCAGATTCATCTTTTTTTTGGATTTACTCAATTATACTCCTTTTACTATCCAAATGATTAAATTCTCTCTATTTCCAAACCTTATGTTCTTCCCCAAATCACTAAACCCTAATTTCAGAAACCGGTTTTTATCCTTCTGTTCTGGGGTACGACGTGGCAGACTCAACAACGATGACTTTTTGCGCTGTCAAAACGTTGGGCAAAACCGAGCCAATGTTATTCAGCTCAAAATGGTAAGATCTTCATTAAATTGTTAGATTTAATACACTGTTAATTAGGCTTACATATTATGATTTGCTATTTGTTTAAGGTTTGATTGAAGGCTGGTTGTTTATGATTTTTTATACTCCCACACTATATGCTGTTATTGTCCCTCCTTTGTAGTTTGTAGTATTTATTTACTTGTTTTTTTTCATTTGTAGTTCGTAGCTTGATCCTTCATCAAACTTGTTGCTCATAATAAAAGTAATTTCTTTACTTTTTTCTTAATATTTTGGTTTTATTTAATTTTTTTTTCATTAATCATTATTACTCTTGTTAATTTTTGTGTTCAGAAATGCAGATGAAAGCCATATATCATCAGACGAAAAAAAATGACTAAATTTCGGGGTAATTACCCTTGGGCATGGGTTGTAGCCAAATGAGCCATTGTTGGCAGAGTAGTAGCTACACTCCTCGCTGATTCCCATGTTTGAACCAAACCCACCGCCGACTTGATACCCCATACGCATTCCACTTCCTATGCTCATCCCATAGTTGCTACTAGCCATTTGGTTGCCACCCATACCCAGGCCTGCCGAACCCATACTTGAGTAGTTCGACTATTCTGACATTTGCCCACCTCCGAGACCACTCTCAAACCCACCTTGGAAACCATTGTAAGAGCTCATGCTACTAATTGATTCCCAAAAGTAGCTAGCTTCCTGATCTTACTCGCTGTGGGAGCTCTGAAAACGGAAGGCCATGGCCATTTCTCCTAAACATCCCTTTGGAAATTAAGCTCTTGTTTTGCTTAGCTCAATGCCTTCAGGATTGTGAATTGTTGCGTTTATATAGTGGCTAAATTGTGGAGAAATTACATCCACCATCTCTACTTTCACCTTTTGAAAGTTCTCTGTTTCACCTTTGTTGGTGTGAAAATTAGAATTGTTAAAGTGAGGATATAATTTTTCTTAAATAATGAAGCCTATAATCTAAAGAAATTTTAAAAAAAATGCCATATAGTCAGGATGTATGATTACATGGTATATTGGCGAACCTAAAATTCGTCGCTCCGATTTGGTGGATCCTGTCCTAAAACTCCTTGTTTTTTATCGGGTTTGAAATTCCTATGTTGCCATATTGATACTTTTTAGAATATTTTCAATTTCTTAGTATTACTAAAGTTAGCAGCTGAAAGCATACCGTCATCTTTAAATCTTACGATGCTATAACCTTTAGTTGCCTAACATTATCATGAATCGTATGCTTATATATAGACTAAATTCATTGTCTTTCTTTTTTTTTCTTTTTTGTAGTGAATTGATACCAAAATCATCTCATATGGAACGTAGTTGTCTTATGAACGGATGCGTTTGTGGGTAATGAAGCCGAAACCACATAATTTTGAGTGCAAAACAGGCCATTTGGAGGCTTCTTGGTCAGTTGTGATCAACTCCTTGTTCTTTTTGTTAGCAGGATATTTGTTTAATACTTGCTTCCTTTGTATAAACTACTGACTACTATCCTTTGAAAGGGTGCTTAAATCTTGGAATTTTAGGAGTGAGATTTTATTGAGACCGAAATTAACGTGGATCTTTGATCATAATTTGATATTGAGAGCTAATGACTCCCGCAACACAAAGTATTCCCACAAGTCAGTATATACTATGAAGTACTATAATACTCCGTACAGGTTGATAACCAAGATAGCTCTTGTCTAATATTGTCATGTATTATGTATGTTCAAAATGTTTGTAGATTAGAATAGATGTTATAACGGGGGTGAATCGAAGAGGAATGCACCCGTCACAAGGTTGTGACGGATATTAGCCGTCAAAAATGAGAATTTTTGATCAAAAAATGCTTTTATAAAATAAAAATATGAATTTTCAACCACAAGCTAACAAAAGAGAGGTGTAATGGAGGTGAGACAGATACTGATGAGGATGGAAAATTGAGAAACATAAGTGAAATTTTTTTTTTTCAGAAGTGGGAGGCATGATCGCAAAGTATAACAACTAAAAGTCAAAAAAGCAATTTAAAGAACAACCTAATTGCACTTCTGTAAATATTTACGTCATCCAAGTTTACAAGCACACTACAAATAGGGTCTCATGAAATGGAAATAATATACCTCAGCTAATTTTAATTTGAATGATTTATCAGGTTAATTTTTATGCTACATTTTTACTGTTCCTGATAGCTAAGACAGTTGTATGTGTCATGTGGGATAATTAAGTGATAATTCTGTTGGCAAATGGGATGATTTGTGCCCGTTTAACAATTCTGTTACATACAGCCTATGTTACTCCGACTCGGCTTGAAGGGTCGGACACGGGCGCGTATCCAAGTGTCGAACACGGCTATTTTATGAAAAATTGTCAAGTTTTTGGTCTAAAAGGAAGTGTCTGAGTGTCATACCAATGTCCAAGGGTCGAGTGTCGGACACGGGTACGTGAGGTCATATGAAGTGTCGAAGTAACATACCATACAGCTGTTTTAGGCGATAATTTGTATTTTTGTAGTGTTGTGAATCCATAGTTAGAGGTAGTTATTGAATAGTTACGATTTTTTTAGATCTCTGTATATATTGAGCAGTCTCACCCTAATTGTTTGCCGAACAAATTGTTGAATTTTTTTGTAGCCTCGACCTCCCTTGGAGTTCAAACCACCGACTGAAAAGATAAAATGTCGCCTTATACAGGTGAATAACCTTTTTTCGCTTGGTCTTACCTTATCTTATATGGTAGCAAGCTGATTGAATCTGTTTTCTATTAGAAAGTGAAACTGATGATTTAGTTTACGATATAGGAATGGCTCAATTTGTGAAACTTTTTGCTGAACCTAGGGATCCCCAAGAAGGACGCCGAAACTTCGGTATGTTGCCACTTCTCACTTGCTTATTTTGCCAGCATTTTTAGATGAGTTATAAACGTTATTTACATCTACTGATCGTACAATCGCCTAATTTCTTATGTTCGTGCTTAAAGGAGATGATTTGTGGTGTTAGTAGTATATCCTTGGAGCTTAAAATAATCTCAGTAACACCCTAAAAGTGGAGGGAAAGGGAGAGGAGGGGGAAGGAGGGAAGAGAAAGGGAGGTAAGGGAAGGGGAGGGCACATGGGATGTGGGTGTTTGGATACCATTTCCTTCCAAATCTTGCCTATTGTGGAGAGATTTTGATTTGCCCTGGAGGAGGGAAAATGAATTCCTCCAAATCTCTCCCCCCCCCATTTCCCTCCACCCTCATTTACTATCCAAACAAGGGATTTTAAATCCCCTACTCTCCCTCCCTTTCTTTTCCCTTCAATTCTTTCAATCCAAACACACCCTCAGTATATGCGCTCCCAACATTCTCATCCGTAGACCCCTGTGAGACACACTGAGGTATTGTGGCAGTTGATAAGCGGCTTATGTTGAGCATTTACGAGTGCAGGTACAAGATTTATATCGAAGGAAATGCATGGTCAGTTAGTGAAAAGTACATTCTAGCTTGTGACGCGATGACACTCCTTATAAACCTGATCTACTATGACTTCTTCTCAAGAAGCTTAATCCCAATAAAGCATTACTGGCCTGTGAACCCGAACAACTTGTGTAAATCTATCAAGTTTGCGGTTGACTGGGGAAACAATAACACCGATAAGGTAATCACAATAAATCTTAACAGGCACGACATAGCATGAAATTATTTGTATCGGAAAGAGAACTTCGACAATAAATCTTAACAGCGAGAGAGATTGGAAAAGTCAGTAGCGAGTATATAATCAACCAGATCAAGATCAAACATGTTTACGACTATATGTTCCATGTACTGAATGAATATTCAAAGCTTTTAAGATATACACCGAAAATACCTGAGGGAGCAGAGGAACTATGCTCAGAGAGATTTGCCTGTAGTCCACCGGGTTTGGAAACGCAGTACAAGGTTGATACCGTGGTAAGCGGTCCATCAAAGCAAGGCCCGTGTACCTTGCCTCCACCTTATGGTTCAGATACTCTTGAAGCTCTTCGGGATCAAAATGCCAAGATCAAGGAAGTCGTGGATATGTGGGAAAGCGGAAGTGGTTGAAACTTGAGATCCCTTAATTATCACAAATTCTCATTATAGACGGACACTATCCGTCTATACGTATAGACGGATACCATTTTCCCTCACAAAATACCCATTTACCATAAAGTGGGAAGCACATGGGGGGTGCCCCACCTTGTCCCCCCTACCCATTTTATTAGAGGTCTTTACCCGTCTGTTCGCCCCACCTGTCTATACCAAGACCTATTGTTGAAATATATAAGGAAATAATTTTGTGTGAATGAAATAATATGGTGTTAATGAATCTTATGATGGAGGTAAGATAATGATGATGATGCTGAGAACAAAAAAGATGAAAGACATGAAAAACACTTTTAGTGGCAACTTTTCTTTGTTGAAATTACGTTATGCTTGTATCGTATTCGGTAATATTGATTTTTATTTCACCGATTCCTTTAAAAACCAATTAGATATTAAAATCAATAAATTACAATTACAATAGCGATTTTTTTTAACGTTTTGAGTTTCTACATTGTTATTTTATCAATTATGTTAACAAAAAAACGCTTTAGTATAAATGAATTTACAATTAAATGTTGCTGTCAATATAATTTAATGGTAAGTGAATTACAAACAAATAACTAAAAAAGGAGATATATTGTATATACATCTACCTATTAACAAATAATATTCAGAATAGATGAAACTCCTTTCATAGTCTAATACCGTGACTGCGTTTGTCGTACTGACGTCATTTAATGTATACTTTATATAAAGTTAATTTCTTCTATACAAAGTTATACGAATTCGTAAGATGATACAAAAAATTAATATCTTTCAATGTAATTTAATTGAAACGTTGTCCAGTCTGCGTTTCTGATTATCGTGTTTTTTTTTTAAAAAAAAAGGACGATACTAATTCATAAAATCATTTTGAAGTAATTTTATATTGAATATGTGTAATTTAAATTTAATCTCTGCTAACTCATATAAATCTGGTTGCCGCTAAAAGAAACTCAATCCTTCCCAGTAGTTGAATTTGTGCGCCACGTATTTTAAATGCCGTCCTCCTAAGCTACACGTACCTTACAGATGGCAAAAAATTAAAAACGAAAGGTCATGTTGCATGCACGTAAAAATATGTATAAATAAGATACATGAGGTGATAACCTGAAAACAACTAATCGTTATAAATATTTTGCGATGGGTATTAGTTTTCATCTTTACTTTTCAAATTTATTTGCACAACGTTGTTCTTTCGATTATACATTTTCCTGTACATACTAAACTGACTTTGTTATCTAATTTTGTGCAGACACTTCAGGAATACAACGATGTCCTGTTGAAGTAAACTTAAAAATTATTTTAAATGAAATACTTAAACAACTTCAGTTACCGAATGCAGAATTCGGTATTCATGCAGTTACTGAAGATGAACTTAGAGGTTACGTTCGCATTCACACTGATCATTCGTCTTCCGAAACGTTAAAAATTATGGGGATATCGTCCAAGCTTATCGGACCGTCCCATCAAAATTGCGCAAGAAAGGCTATAAAATTTTTGAAGAGCTTATATGGATTCGATGTCCTTGATTTCAACTACTACGAGATGCAACAGGTACAACACAACTACAACACTTTAAAAGCTGCCTACTACACGGTCACAGGACATGAAATACTTCCTGAAATTGAACTTCTATCGCTTTCAGATGAGGACTGAACAAGTTAAACAGTGAACTCGGCTTTATCAAAACGGTAATGTTAGTAGTAATGTAAATAGAAAAATAAGGGATACAATAATTGTATAATATATCCCCTGTTTTTTTTTTTAATGTTTATTTGTAATTATAAATAAAGTAATGTTTTTCTACACTTTTTATATCGAATTTTAATAGTAGTCTTTATTATTTACAATATTAAACAACTTAAAAATGGTTGTATAATCGTCTGCAAATACAACCGCTGCAATTGAAAAACGTTGGATGCCGCGTGCGGAGCACGCGGCTTTCCAACTAGTATAATAAAAGGAGGATGTATCAAAATATAAAGCTAGGACAACAACGGACTGTGAGTAAAATGTCAAGGCAGGCCGAGAATCAAAATATAATACGAGGGTTAATGGTGGTGTCGGCCCCCCTATATATGAAAATGGGTCTTTCAAACCACTAGACCACATTATCTCAATGATGCTTAACAAAGTCGTGCATAACACAAATTCTGGGGTGGGCTAGGCCTAGGCCCAGGCCCGTATAGCCAAAAATTCACTCCTAGCTAGAGACATGAGATGAGAAGCGAAAATGGAACATAAAATCCATTTTATGTAAATTGAAAGACTCGCATAAGTAACTCATTTTGAAATAAGCATATTCACTTTATAATATATTCATAGAGGCAAAAATAATTAAATAAGACCGTTCAATGTTGGGATTTGACATTTAATTGTGTAGTTTAACCTCTTTAAGTTATATTAAGCTTACGATGTTATTATATTACATGTTTGACATCATTAAGGAAAGAGGGAGTTTTAGAGACATATACATTAATATCTAAGGAAGTTTAAAGTCATGTAAGTTATATAAATAGGCTTATGTACAATGCATTATATTGTATAGTCTTCATTGAGAGCTACAAAGTCTCACCACATGAGATCAGATCTCCTACATCCTTTCGCACAATTATAAAGGTGTATCACTCCCATTTATATAAATGATCTATGTTTATGACTTTCGATCGGGTCCACAATAATTCCGCTGCCTAAATTCTAACATTCAACAACAGGTGGAGATCGATATGCTTATATATATACGACTTTTTTGTTTTAAGTTGTTTTATCTAATCTTTATGGATTGCATTCTTAGCACTATTATTGTTTCTGTATAAAATAAATGTAAGAATATTATAGAATAGAACATATATAAAGAGTATTGTAACTTGTATACTATATTACTCCTTACATCTTAACAGAAGCAACCCTTAAAAAGTTATATTCTTTAAAAGAGGTTACGAGTTATGATGTAAGCACACACGTCTTACGTTAATACGAAAAACATAATCACATTCAAATGGAGAAAGATGTAACACATATCAAGCTCAATTCCCCCAAAATTGACAAACCTTTAAGAATTTGCTTGCATTACCACAAGTCCTTAACCCTTAACCCTTGTCCAAGGACATACAAAAATCATCATTAAAGACTACGTACTAATCATGGGCCACAACCTAACTAAAAATATGCAAATCATGCATTATATATAGAATTATCATGTCTTAATCTTGTAAACATACGATCCAATCACTTAACAAGATATTACATCTCTTTTATTATACGATTTATCTTTATACTATTGATAAGACCACATATAAAGTTAGAATATCGATCCAAACATGAACCACAAGTGGTTCAATCACATTGGTTTGGTCCCACACTAAGTTCCTTCATCCAAAGGAAAGTTTCATCAAGAAAGAACTAACCAATTGTGTGTCGAAATAAGCATTCAACTATTCAACATATACATATAAGAAAGGGAAAAATAATCCCTTCGTCGCAGTTATTTGATTACCTTTATTTAAAATAATACTCATAAAAAACAGGAAAACGTAAATAAATGTATGGAACAGAGAGAGTAAATAGAAACTTCGGTTTAGAAAATTACTATTATTATATGAACTGAGATAAATATGATCTTGCTTCAAACAATATGTTTAAGGGGATACTATCAATCTTTATCTCAATTAACAATATTACGGCAATTTTAAGAAATTCCAAAATTATAGGAAAAAAACAGTCTTATGGTGAAACAACCTTCTAGATGTGGCCTTACTTCTTTTTAAAAGAAAGTTAAATTAAGAAAAATAAAATGACGTCGCCGTAGACATAATAAGCATGGCCTATTGCACCAGTATTCATCCAAAACTTTCCCAATGAAATCTATAACATACCAACTTTTACCATGCAACCATATTTGATGATCATGCCCTATTACTCTATTAGCTAGTCCTACGTACACATACTTATAATAATTACCTCCAATAGTCAAGCTATATGTCTTAATCAAAGAGTATAAATAATATAATGGTTCTACATGCTAGCTTATCTAAATAATCAATTAATCCATATAGCTTGATCCCTAACCTACTTACCTAAAATAGTTGTTCCTACCAAATCAATATTACCCTTAATCATAACATAATTATATATAATAATTCGTAATTATCGTACCGATATGGTTAATTAATCATAATTATTAATTATTTCATTGGGTAAAATCATGGAGTAATTGAGCATCCATCAAATTACGGTACGGTAAGTTTTGGCCTTGATCACCTTCCAAGAGTGAGTACCCATGAACTTGTTGACAATCATCAATGTGGTCCCTACCATAGAAGAGAGAGCCTTGGGAAACGGGAGAAAATGCTAAACTCACACCATTTCCACCATGTTGTTGTAACCCTAATGTCAATGAGACATTATTACCCCCACTTGTACCGCCTCCTCCAAAGCCTTGATGAGGGGCATTATTGTCATTTTGAGTCGTGCCATAGGCGGTTGATGCATGGTTATGGGTGTATGATGAGGAAGATGGGAAATCCGGCAATGCCACGTAAGCAAATGCCTCATCTCTACCAAATTGTTGGTTTTGTTGCAAATTAGTCGCGGTAGGGGCATTGTGAGGGGAGTTATTGTCGTTTTGAGTAGTGTTGACGATTGAAGTGAGTGAGTCAGGATCGAGCCTAATGAGATCATTTGGGTCCGGTTTTTGGTCTTGGATAAGACCGTCATGGTCATTAGGGAGATGATGATCGGTAGCATCTGATGACGAACCCATATTCTTGTCTTGTTGTTCCTTGGTCTCTTCTAGGTACATTTGCTCTACCATGGGCTTCCATAGTCTCACTCGTGCATTGATAAACCAATTAGACACCTACCCATGATTTCGAAATATAAATATTGTTAGTCTACTATGTAAACATTAATATCAATAGAACTATAAAATGATGAAAGCAAAGATCAAAATAAGCATACCTAAGCGTATAGATATAAATAGTATATGACCTATTATGAAATACGGAGTAGATTATAGTCCAAGTTCAAGGCATACGTACTACAAGCACACCTTCAAGGGTTTACAGTGAACTAGTCTACTCATATCGCGTGTCAGCAATGGTAGATTTTGAATAAAATGTCTAATTACGACGAAATGAATAATCTTAATTCTTTGTGACGATGAACAATGATAACATATAAGATTGTGAAATACTTCGTGTGTAAAATGTGTCTAGCAACATGTCTTTTTCCCTTACTTGAGCTTTAGGTAGCTCATTTTCATCTCTACAACGTTATCAGAAAACAACAACAATCACTACTACTACTACGACATTAACCCGTGCTTCTAGGGGTCTCGCAAATTACATAATAAAATTACTGAAAAGGGAAATAACGTTACCTGGCTTCTCGAAAGATTAGTTTGTCGTGCCAAGATATGCTTATCAACATCACTCGGGTACCTACAAATAAAAGTTAAGATTATTTTCATATAAGGATAAAAAAACCTAAGCTAAATTAATTGAAAGCCTCACAATTGATTCTCATAAGAAAATATGAATCACTTTTTAGTTACTTTTTTGCTTGAAAAAATTGAGTGGAACAAATGGGTTCATAGAGAGTGATTGAATAAAAAAGAGATGGGACCTTTATAGTTAAGATGAGAAATGAAAACAAATATGATTGATGAAAACATGACAAAAACGGATCAAATAGTTCCAAACCCATCTCTCTTCATTAGGAATCTTTGATAGGAGATAATGTTTTTGAGACATAAACCAACAAAAACATGTGCTACTTTTCTTATGGAGTATGTATACTACTAACATACACTACCCAAATGTTAGCTCTTCATGGTACATATTGTTTGCATATCATGCAATACTATTTTCAACTAAATTTTGATACTCTTCCACCACAATTTGTACACACTCTTTTTGTCATGCTAATATCATAACACTAAAGTTTGCCTATGCTATGCATGATCGATTTCGACATACCAACGGACAAGCAAATTAAACACACAAAGTATGTCGAGTCAAGGAAATGCAAATTGCATTGAGTGGTTATACTTATGATCTGGGTTTATGTCCGATTTTCAAAAAGTAATCAAATACATAAGGTAACTAACCATGGACATAAACAATAGTCGAAAATTGCCATTGTGACTCCCTTTACCAGAAATACAAGTATCGTAACACAAAAGAGATAGTAAAAGAGAATTAAGACATACGGATGAAGGAAATGTTCAAAGAGCCAAGCACGAAGGACGGAAACAGAACGTTCAGGCAAGCCTCTTTGAGGTCTCCATGGATGAGTTTCCATCAAGGTCATTTGTTGAAAAGCTCTTTGTTGCCTTAAAGTTTGGTCTAAAATCCTAAGTCTAGGAGTTTCACCCTTTGTTGTTCCTGGTACTATAGAAGAAGCACCATCTTTTTCTCCCATAGCTTTCTTTGTTGCCTTTATTTGAGCCACCAATGAATCCCTTAGACATCTGAAATGCTTTGACATTGCCTTGGAGGCCAAGGTAGTGTACACATTCGCGGTACCATGACCCGCAACTGATTCAAATGACAACTCAATCGCCTTCAATTGATCACAATAATGCTTGTATCTTCTGTCCAACTTTCATAACATTGGATATAAAAATAAGTAGAGGTAAAAAAAAAAAAAGATTGAGTAAATGTAAATATGTAAGTAATAGTTGAAGAATTTGAGGTTTTATTTGCATGTAAAATAATTAATTAATGAAGTCCGATCCCTTAATAGTCACCAACTTGTAATGGAAATGCATTTAATAAGATGTGATTCTAGTCGCCATTTTAGTTCAAGATCTCAACTTTTTCTTGATGATATGATGACCCACAATCACACTTATTAACCATTTAGTTAGATCAAACATCTTCAACAAAAATTCCCACTTTCTCAATATTATTATTGGTCCCTTCTATGAACACATACAATTTAATTTTTGCTTTATTTTTTGGGAGAAAGTTGTTTTATGCAATATAATGCTCATTAACAACATAAACACAACAAAAGGAGAAAACATAATACTACGACGAACATAGCCAAAATGATTTCAAGTCGATTGACAATCTGACATAACCCAACCTGACTCTAACATGACAAACAACTAGTTGCATAATAGTAATAATATGTAATAATAATGTAATAGTATAAAGTGATAATTTTGTATGTACCTCTTCCAACATGCCAAACAACTTTGTCTTCCTCTTTTGTAAATCCAACATACACAAACCATACAAAGATGATGATGATGAGTATATATTCCTTGAAGAAGAAGAACTACTTGCATTATTAACATCATCATTAATTTCATCATCATGTAACAAATCCAAATTATCATCTTTATTCTTTTTCTTCTTCTTGTTCTTCATCATCATCAAAGACTGTTTTTGCTGTGTTCCAAGACAACAAAACTCATTCAAAAGCTCCTGAACTGGTCCCATATACTTTGAATTCCTCACAAATTCAAACTGCTGTAGACTCATACTACTATTATTACTATTTCCACTACTATTATTACTATTTCCACCACTTTTCCCAAGAAAAAACTCTTGCTGTTGTTGTTGTTGAAAAGATTGTGATTTTCCCAAAAACCCGTCTCGAGAATTAAACCTTTGATGATTAGAAAGATGATTAAGAAGTTGATTATGATTATGATTATGATTAGTTCTTAACTCAAATGATTGAACACCAATTGAAGAAGGATTAGATGAAGATAACGAAAGTGATAACCCTTGACTTGGTCTTTCATTCCCTTCACATGGAAAAACACAACTCCTTATCGAAAACTCATTCATAAAAGCACCAACTTGAACTTGATGATGATGATGATGATCTTCCAAATTATTTCGGCCGACACCGCGATTTTCATGATCATCATGGAAGAATTCTGACCCCTTGGATTGATCATTTGGGTCATTGTTATTAAGTGGTTTAGGCTGAAACCCTATCATTTCTAACCCACTTGTTAAGTGAAACATTTCTGGATTTGGATCATAGTTACTTGGTGTAACATTTGGGTAACAAAATGTTGAAGAAGATGATGATGCCATTATACCATTATTATTATTATTATTATTATTATTTTGCCTAGGTGATTTTTCTTCTAATAAATGGTGATGATCCATAAATATAATAAAAGAAATATGTATTTATTATTATATATATATATATTAAAAAAAAGGCAATTTTTTGGGTAATTTTTAATTTTTTTTCTGTTAATATTTGTTTTGATCACTATGTCACTTGACAACAACCTAAAACCTTAAAAAAAATGAATGATAAAATCAAAGAGAAAAAAAATGAAGAAAAGACATGAAAGTGCCAAGGAAAAAAAAGCACAATAAATCCTAAAATCTAAAAAAGTAGGCTATTTTAATATAAAAGATAGAAGATATTAATGATTTTGCTGAGTTTGGAAGAAGGAAAATTGAGTTGAAATGTTAACGGTTGCCAGAAGTGGAGAAAGGGGTGTTGATGGTGGTGGGTACCTTTAGGATTTTTTCGGTGGAACAACTTCTATGTTTTTAATATAAAAGAGAGATAAATTAACACAATAAATACCTTTTTTTTTGTGGGTAAACCTTTCGGTATAGTCCGAATTTGAGTCGGTTGGGACGATAAGGGTGACGAGACTCTCCTTCATAAGATTTAACACAGATGTATTTTCAGGGTAACCACAACAAATTGTGTAATATAATTTTTTTTTATTTTTTTATTTTTTTGAAAAAAGAAGGGGTGATTGTAGTAGTACTAATATGAGAGCTACAAGGAGAAAATAAAACAAGGGGGGAAGTTTTTTTGCGTGTGATTTTTTTTTTGTTACCCAAATGTTAGCAGTTGAGTTTTTCTCTTCAATTTTATGTATCAATTACATACGAAAAACTGGAAAAAAACATTTGATAAGTAACCTATGATGTAGTATAAGATGGTCTTATAGCGCATGCAAAACAGAATCCACAAGGGCAGTATAATACAAGGAGAGTTAGGATTGATCCCATGATTTAAAGTTTACGATATTTGCATCTCATTAAACAACTTTTATATTGACAGACTCAGAACACAAGTTATATATAAGTAATTAAGTATCACTACGGAGTACTCCGACTTAATTAGAAATAACTTGATGAGTGAGTTAAATTGGCTCAATAGTGCATATAACGGAGGTTTATATAAGTACAAAATCCCCAATGTATGATGAAGACATAAAATGTAAGGTTGAACGTAACCTAGGAAATAAGGGCGAGATGATATTTGTGAAAGAGGATAAATCAGGGTTGAGACAAATAAACCCTTAGCTTCTTCCCCAAACAATAAATGGACTGATACTGTTATAATAATTGTCATCTCTTTTTTTATGTAATTTCTCATCTCTGTTCAATTCTGTCTTCTGAGTTCTGACCATTATTGGGTCAATTTTCCCCTGACAATACCAAAACATCCCCCCAAAAATTCAATATCACCCTCACCCTAGTGTGTTGCTAATCAATTTTGCCCAACTTAATAATTGTTGCCTCTCATGTGATGTTTTTTTATGGCCTGAGTCTATCTCTTCGAGACTTCAAGCCTGTTAATCTCGGATGGTAGTTCTGTTATACATGGTTTTCAGGTTATCATACACATACGCCCGAGGGTTTATCCAGTGCCCACCGAAGATAGCGGCTTCGGATTCCTTCGTCACCCAAAAAAAAACGTCTAATAGAAGAAGAATTTACATACGAGTACAGATCACATAACATATATGATAATGTATTTGCGATCTTTAGATGGCGTTGTGTATCTCAAATTTTTATATTTTATATGAGTTTACTCATAGGCGGCCAAAATCTTGTTTTTAGAGTGATGAAACCATATTACATATTCAACCTGATTATATTTTAATTTAAAGTAAAATAAATAATTAGGACGGATGAAAGATAATATTACCGTATATCTCTAATAGGGATGCTTAATGAATGAACAAGTTTGATATACATGTGACAATTGAATATGTATTCCTTCTTGTGCAAAATAATGCATTATGACCATACTATTTTAAGGAAGGTTCTAAGGTGAGTACATTTTGTATTTGGAGTTTCCAGTTTACTTTACAAGTTTTTTAATAGGTCAAAGATTAAAGTTTCTACTAACATTGTCATGTTATATATGCACCTATACTTCAATACTAGGGTCATATTCATTGGCTTGCACAAAATTAATATTTTGCGGTTTTGCCCAATATGATATTAGTTGAGGTGATAAAACTTGACAAAATTACTTAATGGACAGTTTTAAAGCTAGTACTATATACAAGTCGTCTCAAGTCTCAACATTAAATCGGGAATAATCCAAAGTTCCTTTTTTTTTTTTTTTTTTTGATGAAATCATAACGGATTTAATTCATATATTTCAAATCCATGTAGCGTTGAGTGAATGATTAGGTTACAAATAACACTAGTATTAGATTTTCGGACTAGACCCGTATGAAAACAAATTTTTGTTTACGTGGTTCACATTAGCAATAAATATATGGTTAGTTTTCGGTTTATATTAATCAATCTATAAGATTGTAAATAACAAATTTTTTTGGTTTTTTTTATCAGAAACTATCTTTTATTTAGGGTTATTTGTGAACAACTACTTTTCATTTTATTTTTGCCTTTTTTTTTGGACGAAAGGAACATATATAAATTAAAAGTAACAATAACAAGTATTCAAGTACATCACGGGGGAGGGTCCGGGGAGAGTGGCGTGATAGCCGATACAAAGTCAATCGTACAAGCATGAATTAAAAAAGGAGGGGCAAAATCTCAATCAAAGCATCCATTACAAGAACTATTGTCCATCATAGAAAACTTAGCGATAGTGTCAGCAACTCCATTAGCGGACCTCTTCTCAAAAACGATCTTCAAAAGATGAGAGTCCCGCAATTGTTCCCTATTTTTGCCTTTCAACTACCTTTCATTTTTTCATTTTGCGAAAGACTACCAAAAATCCACTTCCGGCGAAAAAGTCAACTTTCCGGCGTTGACTTGCTCTTTTCTCCCCTTTTCACGCATATAACCCATATTTCTCCCTTTGTTCACCCAACAAAATCCGAAAAAGTTCCTCTCCATGCCCAACACCTTATCAAAAATTTGTTCAACGCATCAACCATCTCAATCTCCATCTCCATCTCCGTCGTCGCCTTTACTACCACTTTCACTTTCACCCTTACATTTCAACAACCTTATAGGCTACTCATGATTCATCAACCTAGTGTCCATCTAAGTCATATTAAAGTACCTTCTTTCTCTCTTCATGGTAAGATGGTGGGTATAAGAAAACTAATGAGATAGTAGCACACAAGTGATCCTAAGAGTGAATTCGTGATTATTTTCGAATAGTTAACACTAGGAGTTAATTTTGCCAATAAGGTCATAATAGATCATTATTGTTGAAATGTTAAGATTAATATCAATGATGGTTTTGTTTCTGTGATTAGGACTTTGATTCGGGTATGAGATAAACAAATTGAGGTGATTAATGTTGGGTTTAACCAATCTTCATCGTCGATTATTAGGATTATGCAGTAAAGAGTTAGATTCAACATGAAATGGTAAGTCAACGCCGGAAAGTTGACTTTTTTTTTTTTTCACTTTAAGTGGGTTTTTGGTAGTCTTTTGCAAAATGAAGAAATGAAAGGTAGTTAAAAGCCAAAAATAAAATAAAAGGTAATTGTTCACAAATGACCCTAAATAAAAGATAGTTTCTGACAAAAAAAAACCTTTTTTAGGGATGTAAATAACTGTTGGGTTTGTGCCTTGATTCTGTTAGTCGCCACTTCAAACGACTATGTATCTGTTATTGGGCTAGGATCTGTCTTGAGCCTTATTAGGTCATTCTCAGTATTGGTCTTAGAGTATTATATCAATAACACACGCTACTTAAATAATCACGTAAATCCAAAAAAAATATAATATAAAGCGTTACTTTTCTTTATTATTTTAGTTTGTCTTTCTTGTTTTAACGTTATAACAATAACAATATTAAAGTCTCGAACTCTAGACATTTGATACGTGTAGCTCATACTTAAATACCAATAGATAGGTATACTTGGTGATCCCAAAAAAATATATAATATAAAGAGTAGAAAATCTGTGATATACTTTTTGGACATTATCATTTATTTATATTTTATATTTATTATGAGTAGTATTGCAATTAAAGGGAGAAATTAAGTAACTGTCCCTTATTTGTCATGGGGTGAGACATGTAAATCTGCCTGGTGTACATATATATAGTACAAGCCGCCCCTTTTAAGTTTATAATATTCTTACTTGTCTCTTTAAATGTTAATTTTGACGTTGATAATGAACCACAACTCCTAGTGTATGTCCCATGCATTTACACATTATTTTTACTTCATGTCAAGCCGTCAAGGCTATATTGCACACACTGTTAAGCCGTACGTATATTAGTTAGCTAGATGTCTTGTTATCAGCTGCTGAATGGGTGAATGCTGGTTATGCACTACTTTTATCTACTACACCTCCGTCCCGATCATTTATTATCCTATTTTATTTTGGGCGTCTCAATTAATTATTGTATTTCTATTTTAGGAATTCATTTGATGAGCAATTTGATTATTCACACTCAATTTGGTCCACTTGTCATTTAATAATTGGCCCCCTCATCTTTCCTTGGTCTTTGTGACAAAACCAAAGGACAACAATTAACCGGGACGGAGAGAGTAATTATAATTAGTTTTAAGATCGAGTATACGAATTAGTGATAGAAAAGGTATTTAGTATAGACAATAATAATTATAATAATGCCAATTAAATTTGATATTAAAAGGTGTACGAGTGTACCTGATCTAAAATTAATATCTATGACCTATGAGCAAACCTGGTTGCATGTTGTATTCTCATTAGGTATGAAATTATAAAAAAAATATTGATTGCAATGCCCCCGACTCTCGGTTTGTTCACAAACTGGTAATAACGAAGAAGAGATATTCTAAGATACTTCTTCTAAACGTAAATGGAACAATTTTATCATAGCGTCAGTCAATTATAATATATCCTTTACACGACCCTTTTAAAGGGACAATAAATTTCACACTTTTCATTAGAAGAAGAGAAATATTCAATCTCGCGGACAGATCTGTGACAATTTAAATATAAACACTGTCTGACGGTAATAAGTTTAAGTGTCACCATACTTTCATGAAATATTTTAGTTGATATGATGAGTAGCATTTTGGATGGGCCAATTAACATACTCCATATTAATTGGAGTGATAGTCCGTACAAAACAAAGCAAATCAAAAACATCCAATCAAAGAGAAGGGAAAAGGAGATCATAGAGATGCACAAATCCCCAAAAGTGCTAGTTCCATGTTCATCAACCCTCCTATCTCTATCTATCTTTGCAGGTTCTTGAGAGCCTATATGTGTCATCTGACCCTCCTAACTCTGTAAAGGTTGTCTGCGAGTTTTGTTTACAAATCCATAATGTCAAACACAGTGGTGTAAAAATAGAAATTCACTACTTTTTTTTTCTTCCCTTTTTTCACCTTGGTGTGAAACCAATTTGTAGAATAAGAAAAAAGTGTGTAAATGGATGTGCAAAAAGGCCTCCCGTGTTAACAACATTGATAGATTATATTAATGAAAAAGATGGTTAACGTATCTGATTAACATTACTTTTAAATTGGTTTATTAAGTGAATACATTCACTGAATTAACGGAGAACACTAACGACAAAATATAGTACACATTTGTCAATTATTTACGTTTGATTTTGGTACAACACTAGAAAAATCGAGTAATTGAGATAAAGGTCTTTGTTTGGTAAAAAAAGTCTTTTGTAATTGAAAAAGTAGTAATGCCAAACATGGTAAAATTGAGAGTTTTAAAAGTGATTTTGAAAAGTTAAAAACTGATTATTCACCCCCAAAAGGAGAAGTAGATATTTCCTACTTCTACTTCTACTTTTTACATAAAGAACCAAATAAGCAAACAAAAGTTGTATTAAAGTAGTCAGGCCAAACATGTAAATTTTGTGAGAAACCGCTTTTACAAAAGTATGGCCAAACAACTAAATTTTTTTTCCGAAAAGTAACTTGTAAATAAACTCCTTTTAAAACGGAAAAGTCATTTTACATAAGCAAGGCCAAACAGCACCAAATACTTGAAGAAAAATACAAAACAAGAAAAAGTAACATGCGCTTTAAATAGAAATTTAAACCAGCAATCAAGACATCAAATAAAATATAAATAAAAAATAGTAAAAAAATGATCGAAATAGAGGAAATATACTATTTACAGGGACAAAGGAAGTGTCAAATTGAAGATTATAGATGGATGAGATTATGTGGTCCAAAATAAGCAACAAATTCCAATTAAATAAATTTCTCCATTCCACCTATAAAGTGTGCTTCCATGCCCTCTAACTCCCTATCTCTTGCTAATTGGGACCGCACCTCCCCTATAAGCTTACTTCTTTGTTTTTGTTTGTTGAGACTTGTGGCTTCTGAGCAAAGTAGTAGACTTGTAGTATTATGTCACAAATGTTTACACTAATCAAATTGTTACTTCAATGCTTAAGGTGGCCGACTTCTAATTAGGTTCTATTCTATTATAGGCATTCTTTGTAGTTGGAATTTGCAAGAGATTTGAATACAACTTTGTAACAAGAGTTTCAATCCATAAAAGTGTCACTTATAAAGTATAACCTGAAATAGAATGAAGGTTTTTATATATAATTCTATTTATAAAAATCAACCTACAACTATGTATGAATAATTTTTAGAAGTCCCCTATCTACTATAAAAATAGGTAAACTAACAAATTTTCCCTCCAAAAAGCATCTTTTTAAATAAGCAAGTTATTGATAATTTAATTATATTCACTAAATAAGGAAATTAATAATTATAATATTTTTCATTATATAATTTTTTTCATTAAAATTAATTTTTTCATCAAATTATATAAATTTCACTAAATACTATACTATAATATTTTAATTAAAGTATAAATAATATTAAACTATAAAATATTAAATTTTTTATTGATACTATTATTTGAGAATGACCCGACTCGTACTATTCATATTATGTATAAACAGAACTATAAATCGTTTTGATTACTTTCATAACAAAAAAAAATAGAGAGAATTTATAAATTGGAATCATTAGTTTTGTGGTATATAAAATACTTTTTAAAAAAAAATACATTTTCAGATTTATTTTTTTTTCTTTTGGGTCGAAACAAAATACAATAACTAAAAAAATGAACAATTAATGAGATACCACTATTATTTTACATTTCAATTTTATTCAATTTTCTTGAATAATTTTATAATTCAATTTTTTTTCTCATACCAAAATATAATGACGTGAAATATGAAAAATTACTGAGGTGTTAATTTAACATGATTAAATAATATAAAAATAAAAACTCTATAAATACCGCACATTCATTGCGCGGGATCTAAACTAGTTTAAAATAAAATACATAGTTTTCAACAACTCGACTTTAAATAATTAGATACTCTCGTTCCGGTCATTTGTTTACCTGTTTCATCTATGGGTATCTCTGTCATTTATTTATTTTTCTATATTAAGAATATTTTCAAAGGGTAATGTGATCATCCACATAATATATTGTCCACTTGTCACTCAACAACACCTCCCCAAAATAATGGTCCCCTCTCATCTTCTTGATTTTGTGCCAAAATCAAAGATAAACAAATGATTTGGATGGAGGAAACCTCTACTCCCTCTGTCCCAGTCATTTGTTTACCTTTGCTTTTGGCACAAAGATTAAGGAAAGAGGAATGAATCAATTATTAGATGACAAGTTAACCAAATTGAGTGTGAATAATCCATTAACTTATTAAAAGCTGCATTCCTAAAATAGAAAGACAAACTATTACTCTAAAAATGAAATAAGCAAACAAATAACCGAAAGAGATGAAGTATTAATTACAATTAGCAAGCAAAGGTCAATGAAAAATTAGCCAAGTTTATTTCTAAAATTAAGAAATGAGAAATGATAGTAGAATAAAAAGAGGGAGTGGGCCTTTATAACACAAAACTCAAAGTCTACAAAAGGGCCTTTAATATAGGTGTGATAAAAGAAGGTGGTCCATCTAGGCCTGCTTTTCTCCGCCGCTTGCCATTCTTGGTTTTTTCTTCTTTTTTATTCACCCTTATTATTTCACCCTCTAAATCCTTATTTCACCAAAGCCCATCTAATTGCTGATGTAATATCTTTATTTTTCACTTTTTCTCACTCCTTTGAATCATAATGATAGTGTGTTGATAATTGGATTGATTTTCATTATCCGGTCCGTTTTTCTTAAGACCATTGCTTTTGGTCTGAAATAAGACGGGTAACATGTTATCATTTTACAATAAAATGTTGTTATTTTATGATAACATGTTACCATTATTGTTCACATCATTTTCAGGGTAAAAAATGACACCTCCAGTCATAACATTTTGTGAATTAATTGGTTACATTTTCTTAAAAAATGGCAACATTTTATCCGTCTGATAAATAAGACCAAAAGTGTCCGTCTGAAACAAGAATTTGTGTTCATTATCGGGTAAAATTATAAAAAGTGGTACTTCATTGTCGCTAGTTAAAATCCCAGTTAATGTATTATACAACTGGTTGTATATACATCTTATTCAATATAGTTGAGCTTTATTACAAAGTTGTCGAGCTTTATTAACAAAATTATCGAGCTATTGTATAAAGTTATTGAGCTTACATGAATAATTATTAAACTCGATAACTTTATAAAATAACTCAATAACTTGTAAAATAACTCAATAGCTTTGGATAAGAGCTCAACAACTTTGAGACGGTTGTACAATGCTATTATACAACTGGTTGTATGATAGTATTTGTGGTTAAAATCCTCTTAGAGTTAGCTTTATCAAAAGTACTTGATTTGCATGATTATTAGGTGATTTTTATCTTATGTTCTAGGCTACTATATCTTTATTTTAGGTTTAGAACCATTTAGAAAAAGATCGGTGATAATCGGATCAGCCTTAATTTTGTTTGGTTAGACCAAGACTGGTTATATTCCGGCCGGCTACTTTCTTCAATCAATTTATTATCATTTTAAGTTGAGTAAGAATTTGAGTTGAGCCAATTTTATAATAAGTAAGATTTAAGTTGAATTATTATTGAATTGGACATGAATAATTCGGATCAATCTTCATAAAAATATGGTGTTAGAACCGTGAATCCATTATGCAAAATAAGCATTGGGAAGGACATTATGATAAAATTAAAATATTTAAACGTGAAACAAACCAATTCAGATTACAAACAGTACAAATTAAGGTTAATCCTTTACTCTCTCTAGAAATTAATTAATGTTTAACAACTCCAACAGATTGATGTTAACTCCAAAGGGATTAGCATTAACTTCTATTGAAACAAAGAAGATAATTTAGCTAACATCATCTAGATGGACACAACACACAATGAATTCTACTCACTAATTTTGTTTAAAACAATTTAGCTACCGATTTTGGTTCCGCCATTATTTTTCGAAAAAAGTCGAGTCTTAAACGATTGAACTCGTTTAAGTGACAAGTTCTCTGTTCTCACTACTCAGTACTTGACTTGGGAATACAAGCAAATGCAATAGACACAAAAAGATGGAGTGCAATATTTGGTTTTTGAGGTCAAAAATACTGAAATTCTGATGAAAGTTCCTGAAAAGGCGGGGCGTTGGATATGTAAAAGGCAGTCTAAAATCTGTATTTTTCTTGTACACAAGTTCTGTAAGTACGTAGTCTGGGAATATATGCTTCTCTCTAAATAAGGACATATAGTTTTACGTAGGGTGGTCCAAATTAGTATGGACCATCCTTTTATGGCCTCTTTACTTAGACATGCTACCAATTTCTGATCTTCATTTACTTGTTTCATACTGCATTTTGGACTACCCTGATACTTGTATTAGGATTTGTATACTTGTGTTACATTATTTCGTATAACGAGTACAATGGTCCGTTTATGATGCAAATGTCGTCATAAACATAGAAGATCATGTAAGTGTAGAAATACAAGCAATTGTCTATGCCCCAAGTACTGCAGTCAGGCGGATCCCTAACAGAGGCTCTCACCCAACAACAACATTACCCGAGTGTTTCAATGGCTCCCGCAAATTGCGAGGCGCTATTAGCCTTTACCTTTGTGTTAAGAACACAAAGAGAGCTATTTTCAAATGACCCAAGAAGAAAAATCGTCGGAACTATATCGGGCGACCGCTACTTCACAAGAGTAAGAATGAAAAGTTGAAAATTTGAATTGAAATTATTGATTTTTTTTTTGCTTTATCTATTAAATAATTAGTTCGCCCTTTGCTGGAATTTCTCGGGCCCTTAATGTCAAATCATGACTTCGTCATCAATCATTCAATACTACATATATATTCCAGAACCAAGGGACTTCAATGTAATTAAATAAATCTATACAACTTAATTATACTATATAGTTTTTAATCAATAACAATGTGTGATGGACCCGATCAAGGGACTTCAATGTAAATATTATATAGTTTTGGTTGAAATATAAATTTAGAGAATATCAAAATATGGTGATTTTCCTTAAAATAAACATGCTCCACTTATGTTATTAATTAGTATCATCATAGAATTTATACAATTATTTAACATACACAAATATAATATAAGTAAGTTATATTTTGGAACCTATTAAAAGGTAAATAAATCAAGCTAGATTTCCAAAAGATATAATATTCTATAATTATTTCGATTTGAGAGTAGTGAATTTGTCTCATAATTTATATGGCTAAATAGTAAAAGTAATTATGTTAGTAGTGAAAATAATTGTACTAACATTTGGATATAATAATATGTTAGTAATCACTCATTTGAATAGTGAAAGTAACTATATTAGCAAGGGAGTAGTGAAACTGTGAAAGTAATGGAAGCAACAACGGGAGTAGTGAAATTATCAATATTCATGCGGCAGTAGTGAAAGTAACTGCAGTAATAACGAATGTAATAAAAGTAACAATACTAACAACAAAACAAAGCATATATGAACAATTAGTTAACTAATCAATTTAAGTAAAATATTAATAGTGGGAGTAGTGAATTTGTCTCATAATTTATTTAATCGTAATTTTAAAATATGGCATAGAAAAATATATTAAAGATAAATTTATGAATTATACAACTTTAAAATAATTTTATTTAATTGAAAATAAATTTTAATAGTAAATAGAGTTAAGACGAGCATAGTGGACACCAATACTAGTTGTCCTCTAAAGGCCGAAACTAACTCTATTTTTGTCATTCTCTTCCACACTTGTATCAGCTCACAAATACTTAAGCTATATTTATACAATAGTTGCAAATAAGGAGTTGAAAGGTCCAAATTCTAAGTTGTAGTTCCTCAGTTCTACTCATTTGTTATCTTTTTTTATGGAGTATTTTTTATAAGGAACATTTTAATGAAAGGTAAATACACGGTTGAAATAAATAGAATTTTTATATTCCTCACATGTTCTTAAGGTGAATAAAAGATGAACAAGAGACAATATAATTAGAAAAGTATTACGAAGTTTGTATTTGTGATTTCTACTACCAAAATCATCGATTAGTTTAATTCTACTATCAAAATCATCTATTACTAATGGTGATGCATAAGTGACAGCCAGGGCGGCCGTCAAATAGAGTTAAGAGCTCCGATTCTACAAGACAATTTGAGGCCCTATATAGTAGGAAAAACTTGTTTTTTTTTTTGGTAGCAAATAGAACTCAACACTGACATTCGGCTGGTAAACAAGCAACAAAGGATTGGGCATGGACCCCGATTTCAAAATATTTTGAACATGTTATTAAACGACCTTGCGATAAAGAATTTATCTTATTATATGAATTAACATAAATAAATGGGGAAGCCTAAGGTATTGCTTACCGAAAACATAACATGCCTTTGAACTTTTTCTACATTCAAAGTTAGTGATGCGAGTATAAGAGTAAGAGCATTTATATTGAAGAGGAAAAACCATCCTCTTAACACTCTATCTCATCTAAGATAATGTCCTCTTCAATGTGAAACCATTGTTACATGTCCTCTTTAAAGAGGAAAGAGGAACACTTCCTCTATTTTTAGAGGATATGTAACATTGGCTCTTGTGCTCACTAATCATCCATCATCTAGCATGTGTCATATAATTTATTTCTTTTTTATTTTTTGGTTATCAAAATTTGGGAGGGGAGGGATAAGCGGATCTTCTTTGATGTGGAAATTTTTGGGGGCTAAAAAAGGTCATCGAATTTTTGTAATGAATCGTTGACGTTTTTTTAAAAAAGACCAACAATACCCTAGACACTCTCCCTACTCTAGTCTCTCTCAAATTCTCCCCAAATAACAAATTAAAAACAAAAAGAACAACATTTTGTTAATCGAATTCAATGGTGAACGACGAATCATCGGTAAACTAACTAACTTATAATCTAACGAATTGTAATATTTTTTCTTTTACATTCAACATTGCATAATATCTTTTTACGTGCGTTGTATGAATCGTTGGAATAAACTAACAAGTGCATGACAATCTTGAATGTTACGAATATTACGGCTTTAATGGAGGACGAAGTAGGGACGTTGAAACTCAACGTCAATGGTGGCAAGGGACGTTGAGTTTCAACGTTAGGCATGACAAGCGACGTTGAGAGTCAACGTTAGGTATGGGGCATGACGTTGAGAATCAACCTTGAAGGTGGAACAAACGCTGATACTCAACGTTTAGCATAGGAGGTGACTGTGTGTTACAACGTTGAATTTCAACGTCCTTGGTGGCCCTGACGTTGATTTTTAACGTTGCCCTCCCTCATCGAGGCCAAGACTCAACATCCTCACCATCCCAAACGTTGAAGTTCAACGTTGCTCTACCCCTTCGACGCCAGAATTCAACGTCCCACACCACCACCCCAACAAGACATACTCCATCAACAACGAACCAACAACAACGATTCCATACAATTAAGGTCCCAATAATTTATGGGAAATAATAACACAATTAATCCATTAAATACAACAATTAAACAAATAAACCATTGTAAATGATAACTATTTTATTTACTTACTTTCCATGCCTAAAAACCTTTACTTGTAGCTCACTTGTATGCCTATTGATATGTGCCTAATATATAGTCTTTTTGGCCTATTTCAGCACGTATTTCTATGCATTTCTATACTGTTTTTATGGTATTTTGCCCCGAATTGGCTACTTTGGTGTACTTTGTCCTTTTTGTAGGAATGATCGCGAAAGTGGTGGAACCATACTCCTTTTCGTCCTTTTTGCATGCATTTAGAGGAGACGGGACTGTCCCAGAGTGAGATACTGCATTTGGAAGCGTCGTGGCACGCACTACGAGGCACTTGGGTGAAGACGTGAGCTGAATTGAAGATAAAAGTACTCGATCGAGCTATCCCTTGGTCGATCGAGTGGTTTCTAGACCCCCTGATGCTCGATCGAGCTATCCCTTAGTCGATCGAGTAAGCTGCACATGACCAAGTCCTCGATCGAGTAAGAAGTCGGTCGATCGAGGGACTTCTTTTGATGTTGGTCGATCGAGTGGTTTAATCCACTCGATCGAGAGGTTTTCACGGGCATGGGCTTTTAATTAGGCCGTGTGTTGTTTATTTCCGCAACTTTAGTTCCTTTTTCTATTTAAACCTAAGTTAATTAGGTTAATGTATCTAATCTGGGAGACTAGAAAACTACTGCTACCTTGGCTACGTTGCTTTGAATTTCGACTGCTACTCTTATTTTCGGGATTGCTTCATTGGATTTCGTGTTCTTTACGCCGGAATTTGCTTGGATTGTAATTCTTCCCTTCTCTTTATTAATAAGAATTACTTGTTGCTTAAATTTCTCGTTTATGTTATCATTTCCCTTTGCCCTAATTTTCATTATTACGTTTTATCATTTATTCATTATGTTTTCTGCTGGAAATTTATCTGCTGTTAGTTTAATTACGAACATGAGTAGCTAAACCCCTTTCATGTTGGGATTAGGGAATCTGCGGTAGAAAAACGACGACGTAGTGAATGAATTGGACGAATTGATTAAAAGACTCTGTCACTATAGCAATTTAACTGTAATTCCCGACCTAGTCGAGTGCACGCTTCTATGTCACCCATTAAACTGGCTACAATTAATCCTGGATCGAAAGATTGGACTAAATAGGCCTGCTATAAACAGTAGACTACCCTAATGAGGACGAAAGTTAAGTTAGTGGTATTTTAGGGTAGGAAGTGGACCGAAAGGACCTTCTAACATCCGTCTCATATTAGTTCGTCTGAGTCATTTACTGCTGAGTTGTTAGACTACCGTAGTGAACCGAAATCCCGACATGTTCCTCTCTCTTGATAGTTTAATCGTATTTTATTACTTATTTGCCCTTCACCTTATTTCTCTTCCCTTCAACCTTCGTAGTTTAGAATTAAATTTAATCAAACCCCCCAATTGTTACCATAGGATTAGAATAGACAGCTATAATTACATTTCCTCCCTGTGGATTCGATACTCGACTGCCTCTGCTACATTTTAGTTGAGACCGTTAGGTTTTATCTTTGATAGGGTTGCGATAGCCGTGTCAAATTTTGGCACCGTTGCCGGGGAGGCAATTGTTCAATTTTATTAGTTGTTTCATTTTAATCCTTTTTCGGTCTAAGGGACACCCGTTCCTTGGACTATTCTCATTTTCCGTTGTAGTTTCTTCTTATGCGCAGGTCGCAAGGTGGTCCACTACTACCATTCGATCCTGAGATTGAAAGATCTCTGCACGTAAAGAGGAGATTGTTTCAAGATCAACAGTTAGAGGAAGAGTCCAGTTCTCGTTCCCAATTACTACGAGAACGAACTGCTTCGAGGACAACCCACCGTCTTCTCCGCTTTCTACCTCATCGGTTGAAACCGTCACTTTTCCGGACATCCCCGAGATGGCCGAAGAAGCGACCATTGCTAGTCACTCTGAACCTACAGCAGCGAATCTCTACAAGGGATTCACGTTACCAGGGGAGGCAAGAAAATTTGAGCCAAAGCCGTCCCTTATAAATTTGGTCGAAAGGAATCTATTCGGGAGTCGAAAATGAAGATGCGCCAAGCACATGGAAATATTCATTGATTATTGCAGTTCCATGTCTCCACCAACTCGGCGTGACTCTGATCAAGTGAAAGAAACCATGTTCATTTTCTCACTCCGCGATGCTTGCAAGGGAGTGGTATAGGGATTTGGACCGGGAAGGCGAGGGATAATCGACTGGAATTCGCTAGCTTTGGCGTTTTATAAGAAGTATTTCTCCGCCTCAAAGACTATTGCCATTAGAGCTCAGATAACGAGCTTTAAACAAGGGCCTGACGAGACCTTCCACGAGGCATGGGTTCGATTCAAGAAGCTAGTGCGCACCATACCGCACCATGGGATCGAAAAATGGAGCTTGTGCAACCATTTTTATAATGGTTTGTATGATGATCACAGGGCCGTTTTAGATGTCTTTGCGCCAATGGCCGTTTCTTTGAAAACTTGGGAGCTACCAAGGGGTGGAAGATCATTGATGATCCGGCCACCCATAAAGTCAATATGGGAACTCGAGAGGAAACCAAAGAAGAGTCAGTCGAATCTACTGTCATGCGGCACTTGAAGCCCTCACTGCAAGGTTTGACAAGTATGAGCTAGGAGGGGTTTCTAAGGGGGCATGTACCAGGTTAATCTTTGTGACATGACGGTCCTTTCGTCAGTAGGAGATGCGGAGGAGAGGGACATGTCTCGGATCATTGTCCCAGTCCTTTTGAGCAATGCGCCCTTTCAACATTACAGGCGAACAACGATTACTACGAGCCGAATATCCATCCCAATTTGAGGTGGAGCAATCGAACGTGCTCAACCCCACGGCTCCTCCAACGCAAAGAACCATACATTCCTCCACACCAGAAGAAACAAGGCTATCAGAAGCCTCCATCCTTCAACCCTCCTAACCAAGGTGCATCATCCTCTAGTGGGGTGAGTGAAATGAGTGAATCAAGTCTATGGTGCAAGCCATATCGAAGCAATTGCAGCTGAATGATCAACAAACTCAACAGCAAATCGCGTCACATAAGGCACTCGAGACCCAAGTTGCCCAACTTGCTGCAAATCAATCCTCGAGGAAGCCGGGTCAATTACCGACTCAAAATGAGAAGAACCCACATGAGACGGTAAACCTGATCGAATTGAGAAGCGGTCTTTCTTATGAGGGACCGTGTGAAGAAATCGGACCAAGATAGTCAGAATCGATGATGAACAATGTTCTCAAAGAAAAAAGGGCTCACGACAAAAGCGATTACTCGATCGACTAAAGGTTGGTGTTCGATCGAGTGAAAATGGTGAGGAAAACCCTCGATCGAGTGGTTGCTCTGCTCGATCGAGTGAACAGGAAATTGAGGATGGTCGATCGAGTGGTAATGTTACTCGATCGACTGATTTTGATGAGGAGAGTGCTCGATCGAGTGAGCATATTGTTCGATCGAGTGATATTGATGACGGGAAGCTTATTCGAGAGCCTGCTAGTGCTCGTTTAAGCGAGAAATCACCGGAAAGACCTCGTTCGAGAGATAAGAGGCGTCCAAAGGATACCGAACTTGCACCAGAAGACACTTTGGAAGCGAGAAACAAGGGACTCGAGATACCTATCACGGTTCCCTTCCCGAGGCGGCTGCAGAATACCAAAGTTAATCAACAGTTTGGCAAATTTGTTGAACTTTTGAAGAACTTGGAAGTTTCAGTGCCGTTCACTGAATTGCTGACTAAGGTACCCTCTTATTTAAGATTTATGAAAGAAATTTTAGCACGTAAGAGGACTATAAATGACAGTGAGACCGTAGCTTTGACTCGAGATGGGTCACCCTATTTCAAAATAAGTTACCCCTAAGCAATCGACCGGGTAGTTTTTCGATTCCTTGTCACATCGGTATGCAATTGATTGATAATGCGCTATGCGATCTAGGCGCTAGCGTAAGTGTCTTACCTTTTTCTCTAGCTAAGAGACTTGGTTTGACAAAACTGAGTTGCACCAACATGACTGTCCAGATGGCCGACCGTAGTCTATCACGGCCATTAGGTATAGTAGAAGACGTACTGGCCCGATCGGGAAGTTCTTTATTCCCGTCGATTTTGTTGTCTTAGATATCCCCGAAGATGCACACACCCCTATTATTTTAGGGAGACCATTTCTATCCACCGCCCGTGCAGTGATAGACGTCGATGGGAAGACTTTGACATTTCGGTAGGGGATGAGGAGCCGATTTTTCATCGGTCCAAGTTCCGAGAGCTCCCATGCAAGTTCAACCTTGCAATGCTCTTTCTTCTATTGTTCCTATTGTTGACGCTCCAGATGAAAATTTGGAGAATATTGCTGTCATTGTTAACCCTCCGCCTCAGATTAAGAGCAAGAAGGAGGCAAGTTCGTCTGTTGTCCTTACTGCAGGTACAGATGAAAGCAAGGATGGGACTGTCAAAGAACGTGGTGTGGCCATTATCAATCAAAGTGGCAGCAAGGATGCCAAAGAAGATGACAGAGGAGCGAGAACGAAGAAAGTTCGAACCTACATAGATTGGAACTACATTCCTCCTACTGTCGCAACTGGTGATTCAAGCTCATGGAAGATGAAGAGGTCGGTCGGATCGCCGAGGTGACGTCCTCCACTCGAAGCCCACGAAGGGGCTACTGAAAGCCGATGAGAATTAAACGGGGAAATGCCCCGTGTAACAAATTGTAATAGACAATTCGTTTGAATTTCTTCTAAACTTTGCTTTATTACGTTTTAATTAAGACAATTAGTTAGACAATTTTTAGCATAGCCTAAGACTATAGACTGTGTTTTCTGCGTATTTGGTATTTTGGGATGTGTTTGGATGTGTTTTATGCAGGTTTGGGGAAGTTTCACGCACTTCGAGGAAGTAAAGACGGAAATCCAAAAGTCTACAAGAGGAAATCCTCGATCGAGTACTTTTGTACTCGATCGAGTGGAAATTGGGTCGATCGAGCTGTCTGGTTACTCGATCGAGAAAAGCCAAAGAGGAACAGGTCGATCGAGGGGATGCTTACTCGATCGAGCAGAAGGGACATCAAAAGTCCTCGATCGAGTGATTAAAAACCACTCGATCGAGTGAAATGAACAGTGGACACGGGAGTTTTCTTTCTTAAACTCTTATTTTCCTAATTCTATTTTCATTTCACCCTAATTCCGTCTAACCCCCTCCCTAATTGCGATTTTTACTCCCCCAAATCCTCATTTTCTTGCCCAAAATCATCAAATCCGCCACCTACAATTCTTTCCTTGCATATTAATCTTCAAAAGCCCCTTGTTTTTCCTCTCATTTGTGCTCGTTTTCTCGGTATTTAAGGGATTTTAGGGTTTGCGGGTTTTTCGACTAAAATCCGCCTTTGTTGCCTGTTAATTTGAAGTTTAATTGCTATTATAGGATCATCATCATCAAGATGGATGCGGGTTCTCTGCCTTCTACCAGTACCACTTCCAGTCCATCCTCGAGCGAGTCAGTGGCCCTTGCTGTTGCCACTGGCTCTATCTTAGCCACCACTGCGGCTCTGGCTAGCACTTCTACCCCCGCCAGTCCTCACTATCTTTGAACGAGGATTCATTCCTCGTTTCCCGACGCCTGGTATGCTGCCACCGAGGCCGGACCAGCAGGCTAGCCAGTTAGCCATCACTTCCAGCCCTTCTGAGGCTGATGTTACGGGAGAGGGCACTCTCACCCCTTTACCGCGGATGCCCACGGTACGTTTTACTTCAGCGGACCACCGGACTCGGTTAGCCGCTTTACTTCGTTGCCCCCTCTCCTCCACCCGTTTCCTTGCACGGACTGACCTAGAGACCTTAGGAATTTATGAGGAGGTCTGTAGTTTGTTGAACGGGACGGGTATGTCGGTCCGATCACCATGCAGAAGTCGCTATTCGTACCCCTACATACGAGTTTTTCAACTCCTATTCTTTTGACACCGACTCTTACGATGCTGACCACTCCAGTTCTTGCATTCACTTTCGACTCCGCAATGAGTCGCACCACTGGACTTTGGCCCGGTTTGGGCAGGTTTTAGGCCTAGTTAGTGACGGCCCCGTAGACCCACCTCGGGATCTCCTTCACCACTTTGGGCGCACTTTCTCACACTCCCTTCCCCACACGGAAGGGAGCCCACGTACACTTACCCGCTCCCGTTACTTTTTGAGACCGATAGGAGAGACCATTTTTGGGCGCCCGAGCCCAATAACGTGACCAACACCGAGCTAGCGATTCTTGCGGGTACCTCAACATTGACTACGGTACCCGTTTGTTCTAAACATTGCTTACTTGGTAGCTCAAAGATTGGACGGAATTGGGACTCGGGTCAAGACCGCCGTTGTCTGCGGCGGGCTAGTGACTAGGATTGCCCGCCACCTTTACCCCACCGAGCCGGACTTACCGCACCCGATAGGATGGCTTACCTTGACCTGGGTGCCATGGCCGACTTCGCCTGGTTCCCAAAGACGAAGGGGAGCGCGAGGACGTGGAAGATTTGTGGTTCCACGTCCTTACCTTGCCGTGCCCTACCCTTCCTCCACTCTTACCGCTCCCGTCTCGCCGCCGAGGAGCGAGGCCACCTCCACCCACCTACCACCTTACCTTCACCCCTACTTCTTCTTCTAGGAAGAGGAAGCGGGAGGCCGGAGCGACTTCTAGCTCTCGTGCCCGACACTCCGCCCGATCGGACCCACACGACTCCCACACCTACACCTTCACTCACTCCACCTCCTTCGATCCGCCTTTCCGCCAACTTTGTCTGCCCTCCTGTTTTAGGGGCGCCCGAGGTCATGGACCAAGGGCGTCGTGATGCCTTGCTTTTGGATATGTGCAGGTACATTACTGAGATGAGACGGGATATGGCTTTGGCTGTATTCCCACTCTACGAGTTCCATATCCGAGCCCGGCGACCGGTAGCACGAGAGGTGCGGTTGCGGGGCCGAGCAGCAAAGACAAATGAGCCGCCGAGAGGAGGAGAGGGATCCCCCGTTTACACCGACTGCGGAGGACGTGGCTGGAGATGACGACTAGAGGCCTCCCCTGTTTGTTTCTGGTTTGGGGAGACCGTTTTGTTGAGTCGGAGTACCTGGGAGACGGCGGTGCCGACGCCGAGTAGCTACTGGTCTACTCACTTCCCCAGTTTTTTGGCTGGTTTGGGGAAGTTCGCTTTTGTATGTACCTTCCTCTTTTCATTTTGTCTCCTTTATTTTTATTCTGCTGGTTGTATACCCCCATCCCCCATCTTTCTGCTGGTGTATGCTGGAGGACAACGAGGGCGTTGTCCGTTTTGGTTTGGGGAGGGTATTGCATCCTTTTGAGTCTGCATCTGCATTTGTTTTGCATTCACGTTTAATTTCCCGCTTGCATTGTTGTTTATTTTCAAAAAAAATAATATCAAAAAAATTAGAAAAATTTCAAAAATTCAAAAACATTTCACGTTTATTTTTGCATATAGGTTGAGTCGGAACGGTAGATTCCCGTGATGAAATTGCACTATAACTTGTCATTTTACTTGAGCCTTGCACTTTTATTGATAGTCTTTAGCCTTGTCATACGCATAATCTACGAATTTCTGTTCAAATAATAGCTGACCGTTTAGACTTGACCTATAAATTGGCAAACTACTTAAAAATTCTGAGTTTTTAGAGCCATAACTGGTGCCATTCATGACCAGTTCATTAGGAATTTTTGAAAGTAGTACTCCTTGCATAACATGTTTGTCTCATTTGCACATTTATGACATTCAAATTCTCGTCAAATGCACATATTCGGGTTTGTGGTTGGTGTCACATGCAGGGAGGGTCTTGCAAATTCCCCTTTCTTTATATCTTCACCCATTTAGCTCCACTTTAGCCAAAACTTGCCTTTTTGACCCATTAGCTACATTCCAAACTAAGCCTGCCTAGTCAAGCTAGTTAGTATGTCTTTTGTGGTATGTCTTCCATTGCAGTTTGGTCCGTAATTCTTGTTGGAGTTGGTGTTTGTATTAAGGAAGGAGGAAAGAAAAAAAAAGTATTGAAAAAAAAAGAAAAAGAAAGAAACGTGAAAGAAAAAAAAAAAAGAAAAAAAAAATATGAAAAAAAACATAGAAAAGAGAGCTGAATCGAAAAAGAAAGAAAGAAAAATTGTGAAAATAGTTGCACCCTCTTGTCAGAGTTGAGAAGATGTTCAAGATGTACAATCGACAAGAGTTGTTGTTCGATTAGTCGTTTCGAGATTTGTCTTTAAAAGGGAAGTTTGTAACCGTCCGACTCCTCCGTTCTATCCTATATTTTTTTGAGGAGATTGTGCTTTGAGTCTAGTGAGTTTTGTGCCAAGTGAAGGGCACTAGTACTTAGTTTTTCACGAGTTTGAGATCCTGGATGGTTTCATTATGGTCCCGTTAGGAACTAGCTTGACGCTTTTACCTCCACATTTCCATAACTTGTTTTGCCTTTTCTCACCTGAACCTCACTATTCCCATATTATTTGCATACCCTCGGCTGTGACGGACATTATTGGTTGGAATTTGTGCATCAGTACTTGAATTGTCTTTCATTTTTGTTGCATGCATGCTATGTAGGTCGCAGTTAGGTGAGTGACTGTCCTTTCTTCTCTCTTTTACATTTTACATTCGCCCTTTGCTTCATGAGAGAAGAGTGACCACGTGAGAGTCCAGTTTTGTTGGTCTTGCAAGGTCGATAGGTCAGCTTTATTTATGAACAACTTATAATTCGTTTGCATCGACTTTGCTGGCTTTAACTGTTGATTTTTGTTGCATTAAATTGGTTCAAGTAGACAAGTTAAGCTAGCTCTGAGTTATCATTTCCGTTCCATTAGTTTAGTTTTGATTTTACTCGAGGGCGAGTAAAGGTTTGGTTTGGGGAGATTTGATACGTGCCTAATATATAGTCTTTTTGGCCTATTTCAGCACGTATTTCTATGCATTTCTATACTGTTTTTATGGTATTTTGCCCCGAATTGGCTACTTTGGTGTACTTTGTCCTTTTTGTAGGAATGATCGCGAAAGTGGTGGAACCATACTCCTTTTCGTCCTTTTTGCATGCATTTAGAGGAGACGGGACTGTCCCAGAGTGAGATACTGCATTTGGAAGCGTCGTGGCACGCACTACGAGGCACTTGGGTGAAGACGTGAGCTGAATTGAAGATAAAAGTACTCGATCGAGCTATCCCTTGGTCGATCGAGTGGTTTCTAGACCTTCGATGCTCGATCGAGCTATCCCTTAGTCGATCGAGTAAGCTGCACATGACCAAGTCCTCGATCGAGTAAGAAGCTGGTCGATCGAGGGACTTCTGCTGAGATGTTGGTCGATCGAGTGGTTTAATCCACTCGATCGAGAGGTTTTCACGGGCATGGGCTTTTAATTAGGCCGTGTGTTGTTTATTTCCGCAACTTTAGTTCCTTTTTCTATTTAAACCTAAGTTAATTAGGTTAATGTATCTAATCTGGGAGACTAGAAAACTACTGCTTTGTATGCGAACCAGGGCTTACCTTTTCTTATATAGTTTCAAGATGCCGCCCAAGAGAAACGCTTTGTATGCGAGAGCTGAGACCATGAACATAGATGATATCGTTAAGATGTTGAAGCATCAGGATGCTCTTACGGAGGCCTTAAAGAAAGTGGGAAAGGATAAGGATAAGGAGGTTGATCACTCTAAGATCAGCCTCTATATAGCGAGGTTTAACCCAAAAGAGTACAAGGGGACTGGGGAGCTAACCTTCTTGACAACTGGCATCGTGAGATGGAGAATATACTAGACCTGGTTCACTGTTCGGATGAGATGAGAGTCGAACAAGCTGCGTTCTACTTGAGGGAAGCAGCTGGCGAGTGGTGAGATAAGGTGAAGGTGAGTGCTAGGGAGATGTATGCGAACCAGGGCTTACCTGCTATACCCTGGGAAAAGTTTCGGAGGGCTATTGGGAAAGAGTTTGTACCGGAACATGTGAGGAGTAAGTTGAGAGAGGAGTTTGATGGGTTTAAGATAACATCTGATATGTTAGTTGCTGAGTACTACAAGCAGTTTAATGAGAAGTCTAGGTATGCTGAGGACATGGGTTTGAGTGAGGAGAACCTGGCGCTGAGGTTTGAGAGGGGGTTGACCCCTAAGATCATGGATAAGCTACCTGTGGGAGTCCTTACTGATGTTAAGGAAGCTTATGAGAGGGCTGGGAGAGCTGAGAGGTTGGTGGAGATGGCTCAGAAGAGAGTGGGTGTTGAGAAAAGAAAGGCTGAGAGTGAGGGTGGTGGCCAATCTAGTCACAAGAAAGGCAACCACAATCAAGCTAGAGGGTTTTCTTCTGGGTCAGGGTTCAGTGCTGGGGCTTCCTTTGGGCGTGGCCGTGTGAGTGGTAGTGGTAGTTGGGGGATGACTTGCTTTGGCTGTGGCGGTGTAGGCCACAAGAGACATGAGTGCACGAGTGCACCGGGAGCTTTTCAGGGATCGGCTCAGGGGAGCTATTCTCAAAGACCTGCACAGAGTTATGCGAGCAATAGACCGTCTGGGTCATGGTCTAACCGGGGAAGTCAGAGCTATCAGGGTGGAGGTAACCGCAATGGCATTAATTCTTATCAGAAACCAGCTACGAACAACAATAACAACCAGGAGTCGGGTGCTAAACCGACCACATCAGCCAAGATCTTGTCCAGGGGAGGTGGACAAGACCAATGGAAAGTCATTTCATGATGGACAAGAAAGCAAATTGAGGATGATGCACATGTTATCACCGGTACTTTTCTTGTTAACGGTATTCATACCTTTGTTTTGTTTGATTCGGGGCGTCTCGATCGTTTGTATCTTGAGTCATGTTAAACGGTTGGGTTTGAGGGTATATGAGTCTGTAAGTGAGAAAGTTTTTATACCTTCGGGTGAGTCTGTATCATGTGGGAGGTTGTATAGAGATGTGTCTATGATAGTTGGGCAAGTTGATCTACCTGTAGACTTGCTAGAGTTTACTTTTGACGGTTTTGAGATGATAGTCGGGATGGATTGGTTGGGAAAGTATAAAGCTAAGATAGACTGTCATAAAAAGAAAGTGTCTTTGAGAGGGCCTAAGGGTGTTAGTGTGTCTTATTGTGGGTTTCTAGTCAAACCCAAAGTTAAGTTGATTGCAGCTGTCAGTTTGAAGTCTTATCTGAGGAAGGGATGCCCCTTGATCTTGTGCCATGTGAGAGATGACCGGATAGAGAGTCCGACAGTTGATCAGATACCAGTGGTGGGAGAGTTTGCAGATGTTTTTCCAGAGGAGATTCCGAGGTTGCCACCGAAGAGGGAGATAGAGTTCACAGTTGAGTTGAAACCGGGGATGTTGGGAAATGTGTCCTCAACAATAGTGCGATCACATGATTTAAATATCATTATTAAATCTCATACTAAGAATACGTGAGGGATGATTCTTTATACAGTCGACTGACCGTCATTAATCGGTAATGATTGGCTAACTAGAGTTTGACATTACTGTCGTGTGACGGTGGTGGTCAGTTGATCCCTTTAGGTCACACCTATAGGATGAGGCCCAAATAGATATTTAATTAATTGTATGCGATACAGATTAATTAATTCCTTAATTATGGGAGTGCAATTTTGCGTCTTATTATAATGTGATTAAATAAGATTTAATTTAGTAATTAAGCGTTAAATTACTAAATTAGTTGAGGTATTATATAAGTTTTGAGGTAGAGGTAATTAGTTATTTAAAGTTACAAGAAGTTGTAATTTTAACTAACTAGTAATTATGGGACCCATTATATGTTGATATAATGGTAGTATACTACTCAAAAAGTGGAGTGTATATTATATTATTAAGTGTAATATTTAAGTGTTAAATGATTACATTAATAATTAAATATGTAAGATAGTTAAACATAAGACTTAAAAGCATTTGTGGGACAAATAACAAAAGGCAAAAATGGACCAAATAAGGACCAATATTTCGGCCAAATAAGATGAGCAAAAGATGCTCTTTTGTCTTTGTTGATTTATGATTAAAGCTTGATAGTGACCTTGCATACTAGCTTTAATCATTCTTACTCTTACACACTCTACCTAAACTAAACAAGAGAATAAAAACAAGAGAAAAATATTCCCTTGTAGCTACCAAAGCCACCGGTTTTTTGCTTACAAAAGGGAGCATAAGTTGCTCATTTTTGTTGTTGCTTCTTTACTTGTTTTTCTCTCAAGTCTCTCCTCACATGCAATTGCTTAAATCTCTCTAAAATACTAATACACTCATCATATATTACTAGAGGTAGTAATGCAAGAACATTAGTATTATTAAGGAAATATTTCTACTATATATCTAGTTAATATTAGTAGGAATTTTTGGGATTAATCTTGGGTGCAATTTATTAAAGTGGCTTCTATACTTGGAGTCTTAGGAGGATCATCCATCATATTTAGCTCAAGAACAAGTGAAGGAAGGTGACCTTACTTGTGCCCATATTTTCGAAATACATAACAATGTAAGGAACATTGTTTTTTCTCATAAATCTTTCATTTTGTTATGCATGCAATAGATCTAAAGAACAAATAATTAACAAGTTAATTTGTTCAATATTAGAAGAGTCTAATAATAGGTATATGAACCTAACAAGTGGTATCAGAGCATAAGGATGTTGCATGCATAATCGGTTATTGTTTTTCCGAGTTAAAAGGTTAACATATAAAACTAAAAATTTGTGATTTATTAGTATAAGCCACGAAATCACCATGCATGTTATATATTCTGGTTCTAAAATGTTTTAGGTCATTTTCATGATTTATGAAAATTTATTGCTTATTTTAAGGATTTTTGGTCATTTTATTACATTTTTATGACTAAAATGGGAATTAAAATGCTAAAAATAGTTAAACTTCGTTTATGACCTTGGAAATTTTATATGACATCACATGCATATTTTTCAAGTTGTGTGTAAAAGGACGTGTTAATTTGATTAATATTGCATGATTTATGATTTTTATGAGATAAAAATGGATTAAAAGAGGTAAAATGGTTAAAATTATTTAAATCTCGAATTAAGACATGATCTTTTAATATGATGTCACATGCATGATTTATAGAGTGTATGTAAATTACTAGATCAAAATATCTTCTTTAGCATGATTTATGGATTTTTGAGTAAAAATGGCATAAATAGTGACTATTTTAGTAAAAATTAGCTAAAACGTATTGCATGGCTTGAGAAAATTATTTTAAGTTTCATTAATATCCCACTAATCAGATCTAAAGTTGTAAAAATTATTGGAGTAATTTTTGGATACTTTAAGTATTTTAAGAGATAAAACCGATAAAAATGCAACTATATTTTCTCAAAATAAATTCGAAAATTTTAACCATGATTTTTGACATTATGAGGGTCATGGAATTATTCCAGAATATTCAAAAATTTAAAATTCAAATTTTGAAATTTCTATAATTTAATTTGGATTTATTTCATTAATATTAAGATTTTAAGGTAAAAAATGAGCATAAAATTAAATCAAGTTGAATTATTGTCAAAAATTGAGTGATGACTAATTTTTGAGTCCTAAAATGTGTTAGGATAATTAACTTGAGCTTAGATGTGATTTAAGTGTTAATTAGTGATTTTAAAAGGTTATTATCACGCATTTCCATAAAACCGGGTTATATGTACGACATAAGTTAAATAGGGCGATTTGGCACATGATTTTGCATGATAGGTACATATTATAATGCTGCATATTTCAATTGTTGAATGTCTTTTATTTATATAATTTTGAATTATGTAATTTTATCTTAGTATGGCCTTAGTTTTAATCGATATTACCCGTAATGAAAGGGAATATTGATTTGGTTGTAATTTAATGTGATCTCATATCACTTTTATTTTTTATTTCATTAGTTTTTCCATTTTACAAATGTATAATAGGAATAGCTTTGTATTGTTATTATTATTTGTAATTATGGAGCATCTTCAAAGACGGTGCCATTCGGAAAGGTGATCCGACAAAGACGGTGTCTTGGGAGGCGTGCCATTTGAAGAATCAAGGGACCAAAGGAGTTGGTTTCCGAATATGTAATAGATTATTTGATTTTCTATTTTAGGAAGGCCATACTAGGAATTTTATTTATTGCTTTGCATTTCTTTTAATATGTTGCATGCATTGCCAAACCGTCATAACAACACATGCATATCATATCGAGTCATCGACCGTGTCAATTAAAATTATCGTAGTTCACCACTTTAGTTCACTTAAAACGTGATAGATATTAAATTGACAAGACCTCTCAAATATAATAATTGAGATATAGCCTTACCAAATAGTAGAAACCCATGAAGTACCAATTTCATAAGGGAGTTAATCCGGCTTCACCATAATACAAACCTTGTTACGTTGGCGAAGTGGGGTAATAAAATGTTATTACATCGAAATTTGGATTGAGCTCAACGGAAGTATTGTTGACCGTAGTCGCATGTGTTTCGGGCTAAAGATGAAAATTAGAGTAATTTTTATCGACCGAGAGTTCTAAAAGTAGAATCGATTAAAGAGTTAATCCACCGAGTTATATTAATAAGGGATGAATCGGCTCACCGTGCCCGAGTTGATATGAATTTGGATCTCGGAATCATTTATGTAGTTGGGTGGAGGTCACTATATAAATGCAATGCTTGTAATTAAATTTACGAGTATTATTAAAACGATAGATGTTAATTATTTCCTTCATTTTTTCGTTTTTGTAGTTAATTATTCGCAATGATTTCATCTTATACTCCTACACTCATCACCTTAATTCATAGCTCCAATCATACAATGAAAAATGCTCCGATTATGACAATGATACGATTAGAGAATTACGCGTTGGCTTTAGTGAGGATGGAAATCTTTGTCTTTTTACTACTTCTTCACCTCCCACTCACATACTCATGCCTACCTCTCAGGTAAGAGGTTCATATGAGGGGAATCTCACAAATTCCAAGATATTCTTGTTTGATGAAACAAGGAGAAATATCAAATTAAGTGGGAGTTCTAGGAAGAGTGTCCTTGCAAATGAAAGGAGTATTGGTATTAATAAAGGAAAAGCAAAGAAAGGTAAGAAACCCAAAACCGATTGTGAATTGGAAGTTGATAGTGAGACTACCATAAAACCAAGATGGGTATCCAATCCTACCATGAATATCATTATTTTAATGTCATGTGCCAATGGAAGCATATTTGCCTCGAGTATTTGGAAGATATCAAGTTGGACTTATTACTCCAAGTGGGACTTTGGAATGTGGAGAAGCTAAACAAGGGTGATGTGGATCACCGACAATGAAATGGAGCTCAGGTAGCCGCCACTTCAAGAGAAACTTATGTACTTGTTTTTGCTAATAGCTTTGAGTTATAATTTACATAATTGTTATTATGTCTCCACTTAGTCTAAATCATATTTCCATTTCTATGTGATACATGAAAGGATCTATATTTTGTCATCAAAGACAATTGTTGTATTTTATTGAAAATAGACATGGATGTGAGCCATGTCACTTTTCTTAATGATACACAAGTTTTAGACAGTTCCAACTCATGTAAATATATCTACATAATACGCACCAAAAGACTCATAACTGGTAATCCAAATGATTTGTACATTTGATTTTTCAATTTAGGTTACGTAAATAAGAAACGCATTAAATGCTAGTGTCGACTAGAATTATTGGACCATTTGATTTTTAATCATGTGGAATATGCGAATCTTATCTCCTTTGCAATATAATTTTTACTTCCTTTAGTGGTAAAGGAACACGAGCAAGTGATTTGTTGGGACTTATACATGCTGATGTATGTGTTCTAAATGTGCATCATCGCAAAGGATATTTATGACTACTTCGTCACTTTTACCAATGATTTAAGTAGATAAGGATATATTTACTTAATCAAATAAAAGGTGAAGCATTTGAGAGATTTGAGAAATTTCTAAAATGACGTAGAGAACCAATTGAATAAAGTTCTAAGCATTACGACCCAATCGTAGTGGCAAAGATCTAAGTAATAAATTTGATTTATTAAAGATGGATTATAACCTAGTGTCACTACCTATAAGATCAAACTAATATGAGTCAGTTTGAGTTGATGAACTCAATTTTGGGAAATTGCAATCCAATACGGACAAGTAATTCTAAACGGATGGTCAACCATGAGATACCTAGAATAGAGAGTCTATTAAACAGATGACATGGATAAGACTCGTATATTATCAAGCTGCCATGTTAGGATGGCCTTTTGAAAGCTAATACATAGTTTAAGTAAAACTCCTAATACTCCATTAAATATATATGTTTGTGACTCACAAAGATATCTCTCAAGAAATTAGTTGTATTTCTGAGAGATAGAGTGGGAGTAGATTGAATCGTCACAAACATCTCTTATAGTTGAAATGTTACTTTGTGAAAGTAATAGAATTATAGAGTGGGAGTTGGTATTGAACTATTATCTATGAAGATAGTATGAGAGCATAGTTCAGTGGGAGTTTTTCGCACATGTCTTATTGTTCAAAAATATTACTTTGTGAAAGTGATAGTTTCATGACCTTGTTACATACGAGCCGAAGCATTACAATCCAAAAATTGTTGCTCATGAGTAGATTTACTTAAAAAATGAGGGTCTCTTTAATGGTAAATATAGCTTTAAAGTACACAAATGCATAAGATTTACATGAAGATGTTGATCAAGATAAATTGTGTTAGGAATCATCGCATTTCATTATAATGAAGAATAGCAAATGAGATTAAAATAAAATGGGAATTTAGAGAAGGAAGTGTTTGAAACACAAAATCTTAGATGAAGATCTAAGAATACTAACATATTATGCATAGCTTTCTTAAGTGATCTTAGAATGATCTTAAGCAAGCATTAATGGATTATACTTTTCGTTCATGTGATTATAGTGAATTGTTTCATTCACATGTTTGAAGAATCATGATATACATGAAGTTAAGTGGGAGCTAGAATTTTTTCTCCATGTCTTATATGTTAATAACATATTACTTATTGAGAATAATGTACCAATTCTCTCTTCTGGCAAGAGTGATTGGGAGACTAGGAAAGGATGCAAAGTATTCTAGATTTTGAATCTATGTGAAAGAATATTGGCATAGAGTTGAGAATCTTATGAGGATAAGATATTTCACATCTGTTGTACAACAACAAAGTTGAATGGCTTATTCATGATGATGAAAGTGGAATTACTATGATGGAATCATAGTCGTTCACTGAACCCATTAAGTTGTTGATTACATGAAATCGATTGCTAATATTTCCGCCATTAGAACGATTATGTATGCCAACAAAGACGTCTTTGTGATGTACCATATGCTAGGTACATTATGAGTCAATAATAAGTTAATTCATAAGATGGGCTTGTGAAAGCCTTAAAGTACAATTGATGACTTGTACACATGTTTGGATGATAAACTAAGTTTAGGTGTTGAAGGGTTGCACAAACTTTAGTTTCCAAGCTTAAAAGGATTTGATGAAATCCTATGCTAATGTTATTGACAAAGGAGTAAGAAACTAAGAAAAATGTTTTAGTTTCGCGCATTGCAAATTATACAAAAGGAATCTAAGTAAAATTGTGATAAAATAGTCAACGAAGGGATTAAGAGTGAATCTCTCCACAAATGACTTTATCACAAGTTATGTGATAACAGTGGGAGCGTCTTTCAAGTTAAAGAGCCTAAGTCTAGTTAGATGTCTTGACATACACTTGGATAAAATTCATGTCATTAGAGATGACATTGAATGGAGGCAAATAGCAATTAATAAAGTTAGAATACTTGGATATCGGGTATATCCACTTGCCAAGCTTGTATTGCATTTTAACTAGTGTTAATAATATACTAAAGATGATAGAATATTAAGTAGTAATAGTGTATTGACTATTCATATGTGATAATCACATTTATCGTTTGAGTTTTATTAAACTCACCTGTTACCATGTCGTATCCGAATGGGTTGTAGAGACAAATTGAATCCCATTAAAGTGAACTGGATTGACAAGGTATTTGCCCCTAGTTACATATATGAGGTGACGTCTCCAAGTGACTAGAGTGTGATGCGATTGATGGCAAGTTCATGTGCCATAGAGTCATATGGGATGACTAGTCGATCACATAGGCAGACTGTATGGGACACTCTGTCGGGCAGTGACCGCTTATAGAGTTCTGCTAATTCATAAAGCCTGGTCATGGCAAGAGCTACTATAATATTCTTATGAGTCAATTCTTTTGACTAGAGACTATTCGCCCAAGTTGGCACAACTTCTGATTAGCGTTGATTTATACTCTACGATTTCGTAAATGAGGTCAAACTGGGTATATTTTGGGTTATGATGAACTGTGGCTGAACGAAGGGAATAGGGCGATAGGAAGTGTCCACCCCTTGTCAGGGTTGTTTGAAATCTCAAGGCCACTCCAGGAGTAGTTAACTGGAAATGCGTGGCCACGCTCGGAAGGTATCTCTGATAGATAATTCCGGTCAGACAGTTAATCTCCAGATCGAGAAAACCACTCAAGATATGATCAAATGTAAGTACGACCTGCAAGACACCTTGCATTGAGTGGGAGATTGTAATAGGACAAGAGAATTGGTGACGCACACTTGTCGAGGACAAGTGGGAGATTGTTGGGAAATGTGTCCTCAACAATAATGCGATCACATGATTTAAATATCATTATTAAATCTCATACTAAGAATACGCGAGGGATGATTCTTTATACAGTCGACTGACCGTCATTAATCGGTAATGATTGGCTAACTAGAGTTTGACATTACTGTCGTGTGACGGTGGTGGTCAGTTGATCCCTTTAGGTCACACCTATAGGATGAGGCCCAAATAGATATTTAATTAATTGTATGCGATACAGATTAATTAATTCCTTAATTATGGGAGTGCAATTTTGCGTCTTATTATAATGTGATTAAATAAGATTTAATTTAGTAATTAAGCGTTAAATTACTAAATTAGTTGAGGTATTATATAAGTTTTGAGGTAGAGGTAATTAGTTATTTAAAGTTACAAGAAGTTGTAATTTTAACTAACTAGTAATTATGGGACCCATTATATGTTGATATAATGGTAGTATACTACTCAAAAAGTGGAGTGTATATTATATTATTAAGTGTAATATTTAAGTGTTAAATGATTACATTAATAATTAAATATGTAAGATAGTTAAACATAAGACTTATAAGCATTTGTGGGACAAATGACAAAAGGCAAAAATGGACCAAATAAGGACCAATATTTCGGCCAAATAAGATGAGCAAAAGATGCTCTTTTGTCTTTGTTGATTTATGATTAAAGCTTGATAGTGACCTTGCATACTAGCTTTAATCATTCCTACTCTTACACACTCTACCTAAACTAAACAAGAGAATAAAAACAAGAGAAAAATATTCCCTTGTAGCTCCCAAAGCCACCGGTTTTTGGCTTACAAAAGGGAGCATAAGTCGCTCATTTTTGTTGTTGCTTCTTTACTTGTTTTTCTCTCAAGTCTCTCCTCACATGCAATTGCTTAAATCTCTCTAAAATACTAATACACTCATCATATATTACTAGAGGTAGTAATGCAAGAACATTAGTATTATTAAGGAAATATTTCTACTATATATCTAGTTAATATTAGTAGAAATTTTTGGGATTAATCTTGGGTGCAATTTATTAAAGTGGCTTCTATACTTGGAGTCTTAGGAGGATCATCCATCATATTTAGCTCAAGAACAAGTGAAGGAAGGTGACCTTACTTGTGCCCATATTTTCGAAATATATAACAATGTAAGGAACATTGTTTTTTCTCATAAATCTTTCATTTTGTTATGCATGCACTAGATCTAAAGAAAAAATAATTAACAAGTTAATTTGTTCACTATTAGAGGAGTCTAATAATAGGTATATGAACCTAACAGGGGACGGGGCCAATATCTAAGGCACCATACCGGATGGGTGCTAAAGAGATGGAAGAGCTTAGGAAACAGTTAGATGATCTGATAGAGAAGGGATACATTAGACCTAGTGTATCGCCGTGGGGAGCACCAGTTCTTTTCGTGAAGAAGAAAGATGGGAGTTTGAGGTTGTGCATAGACTACAGGGAGCTGAACCGAGTGACGGTGAAGAACAAGTATCCTTTGCCAAGGATAGATGCCCTGTTTGATCAGTTGAGTGGTGCATCAGTCTTTTATAAGATTTATTTGAGGTCGGGGTATCATCAGGTGAAGATTAGAGAGGTGGACATACCAAAGACAGCTTTCACGTCGAGGTATGGCCATTACGAGTATGTGATGATGCCGTTTGGGTTATCTAATGCACCGGCTCTGTTTATGGATTTGATGAACAAAATCTTCAGATAGTTTTTGGACAAGTTTGTGGTGGTGTTTATTGATGATATCTTAGTCTACTCTAAGACTAAGGAGGAGCATGAGGAGCATCCGAGGATTGTGTTGCAGACTTTGAGGGAGCATGAGTTATATGCTAAGCTGTCCAAGTGTGAGTTCTGGTTAGAGAAAGTTGCTTTTCTGGGGCATGTGATCTCTAAGGAGGGCGTAGTCAGGGATCCGGCAAAAAGATTGAAGCGGGACAAAGTGGGAAGCACCAAAGAATGTTGCTGAGATCAGGAGTTTCTTGGGTTTAGCTGGATACTACAGACGGTTCGTGAAAGATTTCTCCAAGATAGCTAGACCTATGACAGCTTTGATGAGGAAAGAGAACAAGTTTCCTTGGGATGAGAGTTGTGAGACGGCGTTCCAAACATTAAAGGAGCGTTTGACCACATCTCCTATCTTAGCGTTGCTTGAAGGGATCGAGAACTTTGAGGTTTATACAGATGCCTCAAAGAATGGGTTGGGATGTGTGTTGATGCAGAACGATAAGGTGATTGTCTATGCTTCTAGGCAATTGAAGTCGTATGAGGAGAACTACCCTACTCATGATCTAGAGTTGGGTGCAGTGGTGTTTGCTCTCAAGATTTGGAGACATTAACTTTATGGGGCGACCTTTAAGGTATTTTCGGATCACAAGAGTCTCAAGTACATCTTCACTCAAAAGGAGTTGAACATGAGATAGAGGAGGTGGATGGAGCTGATTGGCGATTATGACATGGATATTATCTACCATGAAGGGAAAGCCAATGTTGTTGCAGATGCTTTGAGTAGGAAGAGTGTACATTCCCTGTGTACAGCTCTATCTTTGATGAGGTTGAGAGATGAGGTGGGGAAGTTTGGGATACATATGATGCAGAGAGGGGATGCTATGTGAGATTTGACAGTACAGCCTGATCTTTATGATGATATTCGAGGTAAACATGCTTTAGATCCTAAGATGGTTGAGTGGAGATATGGAGTAGAGAAAGGGACAATGTCTCGATTCTCTATTCATACAGATGGTAGTTTGAGGTTCGATGGTAGGTGGTGTGTCCCTAATGATAAGGAGCTGAAAAAGACTATCATGACAGAGGGACATTGTACACCATATTCAGTACATCCAGGTGGTGACAAACTATACAAGGACTTGAAGAACACGTTTTGTGGCCTGGGATGAAGAAAGAAACAGCTGAGTTTGTGGCCCGTTGTTTGACATGCCAGAGATTTAAAGGGGAACAACGACGACCACATGGTAAGATTCAGTCTTTAGAGGTACCTGAGTGGAAGTGGGAATCCATTTCTATGGATTTTATCGTGGGTTTGCCAAAGAGTTAACAGGGTAACAACATGATATGGGTAATAGTGGATCGACTGACCAACTCAGCTCACTTTGTGCCAATGAAAGATACATGGACTAAAGCACAATTAACTATGGCTTATCGGAAGAATGTGCTTAAGTTACATGGAGTCCCTAAGGACATAGTATCTGACGGAGATGCGAGATTTATCTCAAGGTTTTGGAAAGAGTTGCAGGAATCTTTGGGAACAACTTTGAAGATGAGTACAGCATTTCATCTTGCGACAGACGGTCAGACTGAGAGAACAATCAAAAGTCTTGAGGATATGTTACGAGCTTATGTGATGGACTTTGGTGGTAGCTGGGAACAGAGGTTGGTTTTGATAGAGTTTTCTTACAACAACAACTACCACACTAGTATTGGCATGACACCGTTTGAGGCTTTATATGGGAGGAGATGCAGGAGTCCGATTTGTTGGGACGACAAAGTCTTTGAGGCAAAGTGGTTCTAGGACCAGAGATGGTACATGAGATGGTTGAACAGATTAAGATGATCAGGGAACGGATGAGAGCAACTCAGGATAGGCAAAAGAGTTATGCAGATCTACATCGCCGGCATATAGAGTTTCAGGTTGGGGATAAGGTTCTTCTGAAAGTGTCTCCTATGCGTGGGGTTATGAGATTTGGGAAGAAGGGCAAGCTGAGTCAGAAGTTCATCGGACCTTATGAGATCTTAGAGCGGGTTGGAGAGGTTGCTTATCGTCTGGCTTTACCAGCTGCGTTAGAGAGGGTGCATAATATGTTTCATGTATCGCAGCTGCGGAAGTATGTGAGTGACCCATCACATGTGTTAGAGGCAGAGAGCTTAGAGCTAGATAAGTCCTTATCATATCTTGAGGTACCTAAGCAGATTCTTGACCGGAAGGTTAGGCAGACTAGGAGTGGTGAGACAATTTTGCTTAAGATCCTTTGGTCTAACCACGAGACTGAGGAAGCTACATGGGAGGCAGAGGAGGCCATGAGAGAGCGTTACCCTTTCCTTTTTGATTAGGTATGTATGGTTACGAGGACGTAACCTTGTTTCTTTTAGGGGGTAGGAGATGATCGCAAAGAGTTTTTAAGAGTTTATATACCCTTTTTATGTTGTGTCGGTGTGGTTGTTGTCGTTGAGTCGGGTTGAGTTTGGGTTAGTTACATGTTTTATGTTGAGTTTGTTTTGGTTGTTGAGTCGGGAGTGTTGTAGTGTGAGTCTTTGTTTTGTTGTGGTTTGAACTTCGGGGACGAAGTTGTTTTGTTGTGAGTCTCTGGGTACTCTATCGAGTAGGCCTTACTCTGTCGAGTAAGGGTGAGTTGCAGTTTAAAATAGTTTCTGACCTGTTGGGTACTCGATCGAGTAACGTTGATACTCGATCGAGTAAGGGGGCACTCGATCGAGTACCTCAACTACTCGATCGAGTACCCGGTTTACGGGGGATGATTTGTCGGGTTTTGTTAATAATGCGATTAAGTATATAATAACTTCTGTCACTTTTCTTTAAACACTTTTAAAACCTAATTACTTTCAAAGAGAGAAATCAAACTACGTTCTTCGCATCAATCGCATTGTTGGCAAATCCCGGAGCTTGGAAGGTCGGATTTTACCTTTCTTTATACCGTTGTAATCCTTGCGTCGAGGGTAAGATCTATGTACCGTTTTTATAGTATTTCGTTAAAGTTGGTTAAACCCTAATACTGGGATTTGGGGTTTTTGTTGTATTTTGTGATTGGTAGTGATTATATGTTTGTATGTTAGGAGGAGGATTCGTAGAGGAAGCTTTTTGATATCAGCTGTGAGATCGTCTGATTGTGTTGTGCTTTTCAGGTAGGGTTTCCCTACTCAGTATTAGTCCCATGATGTGTTGATTGGTGTTTGTGATTATTGAATATTATCATACTCGTATTGTGACAATTGTTGGGTTTGATTGCTGAGTAGTAGTTGTGATTGATTGTATCTGTCTGTGTTCTTCGGGGTGCGTCCCTAGCTGAGTGGAGTAACTTGCGGGAGTGGCTTCACGCCCATGATTCGCCTTCTGTGGAACCCGCCACCGAAGGGATGTGCACATTAATGGATTTGGGTTTATCGCTCGATGGAGATGAGCGGGGCTTAGGTGGGAACGATCGCGCGTCCCCCATCGCGCGAGGAGTGACCTGTTGCGATGGGCACTCTGGCAGGACTACACACTTTAGTGTGTAGTCAAGATTGTGGAGTTGGGTTTGGAGTTCGGAGAATAATGTGATGATTGAGCTGATTGTTTTACTGTATTGTTGGTTTATATAAATTGTGTGATTAGTACTGACCCCGTTTAATGTTTTAAAAACTGTGGTGATCCATTCGGAGATGGTGAGCAGTTATTGAGCAGGTATGAGTCGAGTTACTGGGATAGCTGGGATGTGCCACCGTCTGATGATAGAAGTCTTCCGCTGTAGCTTAGTAGTTTAATAAACATTTCAGTTAGTTGCTAGACAGTTGGTTTGAGAACTTGTAATCGTATTTTGGTTTTGGTTTTGGATTGTAACCTTTCGCTAAAGTATTTTTAATTAATCGTTGTTTCGTTATTGTCTATTTGATTATCATTGTCTCGGGTAACCGAGATGGTAGCATCCTTATATCTGAGTGGTCCTGGTAAGGTACTTGGAGTATGGGGGTGTTACAAAGACAAAGAAAGAAGGAAAGTTACTCAAGGCGCTATCGTAGTTGTGCTGTTCTCCTCCAGGAACCAAGGTACCGTGCCCTAAGTGTCGTGCCGTGCGGTTCTCCTCCAGACACTAAGGCGCCGTGCCACCGTGCCGTGCGGTCCCCACCGTGCCCAGCTTCAGTTTTGGCGTGGCCCACCTACTACCTAAACTACGTCGTTTTGTACATTGTAAACCTACTATTTAAACAGAGAACCCAAAAATTTTATCGATCTAGACTCATATATTCATATCTTAGTGAGATAAACTCAACTTCCTTGTAATTTATGAATTGTGACTCAATCTTCATCAATCCAAGCTTAATTCTTTCATTGTTCTTCCTTGTTGTTCTTTGTTTCTTCTTTATTGGTATTATTTCTCTTCTCTTTCTTTACTTTGTTATTTGTTTACATATTTGCTGATTCAAAGTTTGAATATTTGGGTAACTTATTCATAAAGGTTATTCCTTTATGCTTAGTTGTTGTTGTTGAATCTTAGTCGTATTTGTTTCCCATCTCTTTTAATTTGTTTATTGCAAGATAATTAGTAAAAATCAAAACTTTGCCATGTTTAATGTCAAAGGTAAAAACTTTTTCATTTATTTGCTTAATAAACATGATTAGTGAGTAGTCCTTTAACTAGAACTCGATTAACCCCAACACGAGTTATTTATTTAATTGATTCCTATAAAATAGTTGTTGGGGAGGATTAGTAAGGATTGGCTGGAGGATTGATTTGTTGAATTGGTCTATTGTGGGTAATGTTGGTTTGTGACCCTTATCCATTGACGAGAGTTGGTTAGGTTAGGAATCGGGTACCAAAATTAGGCCTTTTGTTAACCTAGGTTGAGTCCAAAGGGGAGAACCAAGGGAGGTCGCCTCTAACCTTGAGTTTGAAAGCGGTCTTCGAGAGGAGAAGTGAGATGATTTGGAATATGATGAATACTTAATAACCTTAGTTGATGCTAGAGTATCTTGGGAAAGTGCACGTTTCTAGGGTATTCGGGTTTCAAATTAAGGGTACCAACTCCGAGCCCGGGACGGAGGGTAGTTGGGAGGTTTAGTGTCCTAATGCGAACCCGAGAGGAGGGTGCTAGGCGAATTAGAGCCATCTCCTCTTTACGTATCACCCCAATAACTAGATAAAAAGGAATCATGATAGTAAATACAAATTGTTGGTGGGAAATCGGATCCTAGGCCTTCCTTATTATTGAATTACACCTTTTACAATCACTTGATCATATTCAATATCTAGTCTAGTTGCATTTTATTTTAGTTAGTTTCATTGTTAGTTAAAAACCAAACCAAGTTGTTGACTTAGCTAAACATTATAGCTAGAATAGACTATTATTGCTGTAACACCCCCACTTATACAAGAGCCTTAACTAGCCATTCCTAGATAAAAGGAGTTGTTACCATCTCGGATTGCCCGAGGCAGTAAATAACAAAGTAAAACAAACCACGGTACTTTAAATAATATAAATGTCTAATGACCTTATTACAATTTAATTAACCAAACAACTGAATAAAGAATATTAAATTACAATCACGCAGCGGAAATTAAATAAGTGTATAATATGAATAAACTGTCTGAACTAAGTGAGCTAGACAACTAAGCAAACTCGGCCATCCGTCATCACGTCCCAAGCTCCCAGTCAGCTAGTCTCAAGTACTTGTTCTTTTAATCTGCTCCCTAATTAAAAGGAAATATTAATTGGTTCACCACAGGACTCCATCAATTAAAGTAGGCATCAATTTTATTTGACAAGACACAAACACACGTCAACCAATGGTCGAGTAGATATATAAACAATAGAAATAAGCAAGCACCACAAATATATAACCAAAATATAGATATCACAACCACTAAGCTCAACCACATTATCCATCAGAGACTCACAGCATGGGGCCTTCCAATAATCACATTATCCACCAGAGACTCACAGCTTGAGGCCTTCCAATACTCACATTATCCACCAGAGACTACGCTTGGGGTCTTCCAACAATACTCAAATTATCCGCCAGAGACTAAGTCTGGGGCCTTCCAACAATACTCACCATATATATTAATTAAACCGTCAAACACTCACAATTAAATATAATTGAACACGAAATATAATCCACACCGCAATCCAACCAGAAACTATTTCTTAACCACCATATAATACTCACAACATAAATGCAACATATTAAGACGGTCTAGCTGAGTAGATATCCTACCTTTTCAGCAATTTCTACCAGTTAGCAATCCAAGCAAAGTAAGCAAATCAATAGTACTTTTCAACAAACCCGTCACCTAAGACAAGTAATAATTATAAGGGTAAATTGATAACTTATACCTACAATAATCCAGTTTTTCAAAACTTATACCCACCTAAGATAATTTTTGTTAAACCTTGAAGCTTGCAGAAATGCAGTGGTAGCTGGGTTGTTAACCAAGTGGTGTTAGTCTAGTGATAGCTGGGTTAAACCTTGAAGCTTGCAGAAATGCAGGAGTTGAGAGGTCCCAGGTTCGACTACCAGCTTGGGCGATGATCACTTGGCCACTGCAGCCCCCGAAGGGGGTGGCTTACATGGTCCATGTGGTGGTGCGGGAATGCATGGGCGGGGGGGGGACTCAACCCCTCGTCATAAAAAAAAAAAAAAAAAAGATAATTTTTGTTAAAACCTTATACCTAAAATCTTATTTTCTCTCAAACTTAATACCAAATCTTAAAAAAAAATACTTGAAAGGACTAATTTACCCTTAGAAATTAGTCCACCCACCATTTCTCTACCACCTTAACCCATTAACACTCGCACAAAAAAAAAAAAAAAATTACACCCACATCCACCATAGCCAACACCACGACACTCATTCTTCCCCGCCAGCACCGCCACCGCCACCACCACCATCAACACCGCCCCATCACTGTCCTTCTGCCATACACCCCCTCTAGCTCCACCCTCATCCTGTCGTACACCATATCCCCACAAATCGAACCCGTCCTAACCCCTATTCATCCATACAATCTTCTTCTAATTCTAAAATAAGTTTTTGCTCTTGTTAGGAATTTAAAAAAGTGGTAAACTTAATTAACCTACAGAGATAGTCCATAAAAGCTAAATTAGGAATTTAGAATTATACCATATTGTCCAGAAGTTTAGGGTCACTAAATTGCCAGAAATGGACTTGGAGAGTATATAACGCAAGCAGTGAAGAAGTAATCAATATAAGAAGTCTCTGAAAGATTCCTCATAGCCGAGCCAATCCCACTGGAAACAAGTGTTTTATTATCTATCCTCCTTGTTCTTATCGTTCTTGTCATCGTTAAATAGAGGTTAGGGTTTGATTTGTGGGGATAGGGTGTTTTACGGGATGACGATAGAGCTAGAGGGAGTCGCCGACAGGAGGGTAGTGATAGGGCGCCGCCAATGGGGATGGTGGCGGTGCCTGCGGGGATGGAGGGGTGTGGTGGTGTTGGCTATGGTGGATGTGGGTGTTAATGGATTAAAAGGTGATGGAGAAATGATAGGTAGACTAACTAGTAAGGGCAAAATAGTCCTTTTAAGTATTATTTTGAGATTTCATATTAAGTTTGAGAGAAAATAGGATTTTAGGTATAAGTTTTTAACAAAAGTTATCTTAGGTATAAGTTTGGGAAAACCGAATTATTTTACGTATAAGTTATCGATTTACCCTAATTATAATTACTAATTACGTCACATATTCAATTACTAGTTAATTATAATTTATTAATTATTAACATGTGTATTATTGAATTAAAACCCGTCTTTTAACAACTCAAAACCCACGAAATAAACCTCATCAAGCACGCTCCAAAAACCCGCCATAAACATCACTACCCACGGCTACTAGTCCCTGCCTCACCGGGGTCAGCCACCCAACACCACGGTGAGCCCAACCTGCCACTTTACCCTTCGTTGAGACCTACCTACAACACTAGCCATCATGCCCTACACCCACATGACACGACACAACCACCATAACACCCCATAAAACCCACAGTTTCAAACACACACCACAACCACCACAATTACCCACACCTCCACTGACCACCACCATCGTCGCCTCTAACTCACGATGGCTCCAGTGGCGGTGTCCCTTCCATGTAGAGGCAACAACCACGGTGAAGACACCCTCACCAAACCCTCATGCACGGTTTTAAGACAACCTCACAAACACCCTCCTTTTGCAACTCCGACAACCACCCACCTAAGCTACCACCTTTAACCACCCTGGCACCACCACTAAGGTCGACCCTACCACCAGCAACCATCCCAACCCAACCAGGTCACGTCGGGTCCAAACAAAGGGTTCAAAACCCGTGTTAATCCTCTCGGAACCACCACAACAACCACTCTTCAAACTAGACCTAGGTCGGTCAACGACGGTCAAAGGTAGGTCCGGCTAGGTCACGGTGATCCACGGCAGCACTAGGGCCAGAGTCACGGTCAATGGTGGTCACACGGTTGTTATAGGGCACGATTAAATTGAATAGAAAGCACGAGTTTGATTACTTTTAAGACGGTCTTACCTTCGAGACGATAATTGCTTTAGTTTTCCTTCTCCCTTTTCTAGATCTCCTTTTCTCATCTTTTGTTAATTTTATTGTGTTTATGAGTGAATAAGGTTGTATGGTGAGGCTCCCTTCATCTATTTATAGTGGTAGGTTGAGTTGTAGGGAAGCAACTAGGAAACTTCTTATTTTATTATTCATGCATTCATTCTTTCATTCTTCTTCTTCTTCTTCTTCTTCTTCTTCTTCTTCTTCTTCTTCTTCTTCTTCTTCTTCTTCTTCTTCTTCTTCTTCTTCTTCTTCTTCTTCTTAGTACAATATAAGCATCACGCGCCTAATACACGGCAACACACACGGCCCAATATAATCCTGACTCAACCATTAATTTATTATTAAATTCCATCTCACACCCGATTCACTAATTATAAATTTCATTATAACTATTAAAATGTTAAATTCATAGTTATAAATGTCATTAAAATACAGGGTATTACAATTGCATAACTAGCTCCCCGTGAATCGATCCCTAAGTGCTACAATAACACCGTGCACTTGCGGTTTTAAAACACACATATAGTTTTTGGCGTTATTGCTGGAGAGCCAATTTGCATATTAGTTAATTCTAGTTTTGTCTAGACTAGGTCAAGTGTTCTTTTTACACTCCTTGGTGTGCCATCTTTGTTTCTAACTCTTTACTTGAGTGTGTAGGTCATCTTGCATGAGTAGACGATCACCTAGAGGTCAACCTATTAAGATTGATCACGAGATTGAAGCAACAATAAGAATGTTAAATGCGCAAAGGAGAAGGGGAATTGAAATTCCTATAGTAGAAGAAATTTGATAGAAGAGGAACTCATACAACAAGAAAGTTTCAAGAATCCCTTTGTTTTACTTGAGGAAGCCACCATGGTTGACTGGTGCCCATGAGAGGCTGTTTAGCTCCTAAAACGGTGGTTAACCCAAGCATTGTCAAGCTACCCATCCAAGCCAATAACTTTGAATTGAAGGGTACATTGTTGCAACTAGTCCAAGGAAACCAATTTGGAGGAGGATGTAATACTACGGTTTTATGAGTCTCTGGGTACTCTATCGAGTGGGCCTTACTCTTTCGAGTAAGGGTGTGTTGCGATTTAGAATAGTTTCTGACCTGTTGGGTACTCGATCGAGTAGGCGGCACTCAATCGAGTACGTCAGTTACTCGATCGAGTAGCCGGTTTACGGGGGGATGATTTGTCGGGTTTTGTTATTAATAATATTTAAACACTTCCGTCACTTTTATAATACACTTTTACAAACCTAATTACTTTCAAAAGAGAAATCAATCTACGTACTTCGCATTCATCGCATTATTGGCAAATCCCGGAGCTTGGAAGGTCGGAATTCGTCTTTCTTTACACCTTTGTGATCCTTGCGTCGAGGGTAAGATCTACGTACAGTTTTTATGGTATTTTGTTAAAGTTAGTTAAACCTTAATTTGGTATTTGGGGGTTTTGTTGCCTTTCTTGATTGGTAGTAAATGTATGATCGTATGTTAGGACGAGGATTCGTAGAAGAGGCATTTTGATAACAGCTGTTGAGATCGTCTGACTGTATTGCATTCCAGGTAGGGTTTCCCTGCTCAGTATTAGTCCCATAATGTGTTGGTGGTGATTTGTGTTTGATGATTGTTATTATACGAGTATTGTGACGGTTGTTGGTTTTGATTGTTGTTTAGTAGTTGTGATTATTTATATTTGTATGTGTTCTTCGGGGCGCGTACCTGGCTGAGTGGAGTCACTTGCGGGAGTGGCTTCACGCCCATTATTCGCCTTATGTGGAACTCGCCACAGAAGGGATGTGCACATTAATGGATTTGGGTTTATCGCTCGACGGAGATGAGCGGGGATTAGGTGGGAACGGCCGCGGTCCCTCACTGGCGGCGTGGAGTGACCTGTTGCGATGGGCACTCTGGCAGGGCTACACACTTTAGTGTGTAGTCTGTATTATGGAGTTGGGAATGGAGTTCGGAGTATATCTGTGATGATTGAGTTGTGTTGTTTGTTGTGTTATTGGATTATATAAATTGTGTGATTAAAACTGACCCCATTTATTGTTTTAAAAACTGTGGTGATCCATTCGGGGATGGTGAGCAATTGTTGAGCAGTATGAGTAGAGATACATGGGCTAGCTGGGATGAGTCATCATGCAGCTTAGAAGAGTCTTCCGCTTTGTTGTCGACATTATGTTTAGCTTTTAGACATTTGATTTTGGAGAACATGTATTCACATTTTATCAGTTTGGTTTCCGGATTGTAACCTTTCACTTAACTTTATACTATTTAAATACTGTTTCGTTATTGTCTTATGATTATTGTTAGGCCCAGTTTAGCCTGGTCTGACTCTTACTTAGCCTGACCTCACAAGGCTGATTGGGGCAGACAGAGACCGGACAGTTCTAACCACTGTCAGATAGATGAAAAATATTACAGGATGAATAAACTATCTAATCCCAAAAGAGTGGCCTGATGGTAAGCACAGAATAGCCTGGTAATACTCCTGACAGCCGGATTGAGTTGAAAAGCTGTGCTAACGATTACAACAAGATTAATGTTCATGTCCTATTATCAAGGAAGACCAAGTCTAATCACGAAGCTATATTACCAATGAACCTGGACATACAAGAGGAGGATGAGTTGCTGAAATATTCAAAGGAGAACGAGTCAACCGAGTTAATAGGGAGTGTGCCCTATTAATCCGGTAACAGCTCCAACAAAAGAGGGGAACGTTGAAGATCAATCCAACGTTATCATTTGAGAAGTATAAATAGAATGGAAACACAATTGTAAAGGATATACACATTTTGCTTATTAATCAATATATATCACAAATTATCCTCTATTTTCTCTCGGTGTTTGAGTTTATGCTTTGTTTGTATTTAGCCTATATTAAAAACGTAATAACACAATTTATATTATATTCTCTTCCTCATCATCCGTTCATACTTATATTTCTAATTTATAGAACTAGATACCCCGACTACTCTATAATTAAGCCGATCCTTTCAGAAAATCCTGCTAAAACAATTATCATTGCCTTTCGCAACCGAGATGGTAACATCTTTATACCCGAGTGGTCCTGGTAAGGCACTTGGAGTATGGGGTGTTACAAAAATGGTATCAGAGAGACGATCCTGAAACCTGTAACCAAGGAATCTAATGAACATAGGGAGTCAATTAAAATGAACCCGGGGTAAAGGTTGTAGGAGTTAATGCAAAGGCTTGGGAGACGTCCTAAAGTCGCGAACTCGCCCTACAATTTTGAACCGGTCACATGGGGGTATATGTCAAAGTTGTATGTGGAGTTTACTAGTTTGTATGTGATGTGACGATATATGTTATGAATTGTTGGATGTTGAGAGTAGAGATTGAAAATATGATTGAAAAATTTGGTGGGGTGTGTTTGTATGTTGGTTCCATAAAGAAGCATGATGGATGTTTACTATGTGGCATTTGATAACATGAAGTAGTGTAATTGTTGATCATATGAGGAGTTGTGTAGAATTGCATGCTTAGTTATATTATAATGTTGAGTTTATAAAGTTGCATAGTATGTTGGGTTATGAGAGATAACATGCGGGTAGTATGTACGAGTCAGCATGACTCGATCGAGTAGGGGACACTCGATCGAGTAGGTGAGATACTCGGTCGAGTGGGTCTGACTCGATCGAGTGGGTATTTGACGTTTTTATAACCAGAATCGTGTTTTTGGGTACTCGATCAAGTATATAGGGCACTCGATCGAGTAGGGGGTCACTCGATCGAGTGGCTGTGCTACTCGGTCGAGTATGTCAGAGATCAGAAGGTCTGTTTTGGGTCTGAGGTCGGGGCACTCGATCGAGTATGGTGGGCACTCGATCGAGTAGCCTCTACTCGATCGAGTAGGTTTAGGCACTCGATCGAGTGGGTTCTGGGTAGTTTGTTTTCTTGTTTTGGGGTTATAGTGCGTATGTTCATATCTACCTTTTCTTATATAGTTTCAAGATGCCGCCCAAGAAAACCGCGTTGTATGCGAGAGCTGATAGCATGAACATCGATGATATAGTTAAGATGTTGGAGCATCAAGATGCTCTTACGGAGGCCCTAAAGAGAGTGGGAAAGGATAAGGAGGTTGATCACTCTAAGATCAGCCTTTATATAGCGAGGTTTAACCCAAAAGAGTACAAGGGGACCGGGGAGCCAATTCTTCTTGACAATTGGCATCGTGAGATGGAGAACATACTGGACCTGGAACATTGTCCTGATGAGATGAAAGTAGAACAAGCTGCGTTCTACTTGAGGGAGGCAGCTGGTGAGTGGTGGGACATGGTGAAAGCGAGTGCTAGAGAGATGTATATGAAGCAGGGCTTACCTGCTATACCTCGGTAAGAGTTCCGGAGGGCTATGAGGAAAGAGTTTGTACCTGAGCATATGAGGAGTAAGCCGAGGGAGGAGTTTGATGGGTTTAGGATGACATCCGATATGTCACCGCCGAGTACTACAAGCAGTTTAATGAGAAGTCTAGGTATTCTGAGGACATGGGTTTGAGTGAGGAGAACTTAGCGCTGAGATTTAAGAGGGGGTTGACTCCCAAGATCATGGACAAGTTACCCGTGGGAATCCTTACTGATGTTAAGGAAGCTTATGAGAGGGCTAGGAGAGCTGGGAGGTTGGTGGAGATGGCCCGGGAGAGAGTGGGTGAGAAAAGAAAGGCTGAGAGTGAGGGTGGTGGCCAATCTAGTCACAAGAAAGGCAACCACAATCAAGCTAGAGGGTTTTCTTCTCGGGTCGTGGTCGGGGAGTTGATCTTTGGGGCTTCCTTTGGGCGTGGCCGTGTGAGTGGTAGTGGTAGTTGGGGGATGACTTGCTTTGGCTGTGGCGGTGTAGGCCACAAGAGACATGAGTGCACGAGTGTACCTGGAGCTTTTCAGAGATCGGCTCAGGGGAGCTATTCTCGTGGACCGCACAGTTATGTCGATAATGCATCACCGGGTCATGGTCTAACCGGGGAGGTCAGAGCAACCAGGGTGGAGGTAACCGCAATGGCGGTAATTCCTATCAGAAACCAGCTATGAACAACAACAACAATCAAGGGTCGGGTGCTAAGCCGACAACATAAGCCAAGATCTTGTCCCAGGGAGGTGGACGGAAAGACCAAAGGAAAGTCGTGTTCATGATGGACAAGAAAGCAGCTGAGGACGATGCACATGTTATCACTGGTACTTTTCTTGTTAACGGTATTCATACCTTTGTTTTGTTTGATTCGGGGGCGTCTCAGCCGTTTGTATCTTCGAGTCATGTTAAACGGTTGGGTTTGAGGGTATATGAGTCTCGTAAGTGAGAAAGTTTTTATACCTTCAGTGAGTCTCAGATCATGTGGGAGGTTGTATAGGAATGTCTCTATGATAGTTGGGCAAGTTGATCTACCTGTAGACTTGCTAGAGTTCCCTTTAGACGGTTTTGAGATGATAGTTGGGATGGATTGGTTGGGAAAGTACAAAGCTAAGATAGACTGTCATCAAAACAAAGTGTGTTTGAGAGGTCCTAAGGGTGTTAGCGTGTCTTATCGTGGGTTTGTGGTCAAACCCAAAGTTAAGTTGATTGAAGCTGTGACCTTGAAGTCTTATCTGAGGAAGGGATGCCCTTTGTTCTTGTGCCATGTGAGAGATGACCGGATAGAGAGTCCGACGGTTGATCAGATACCAGTGGTGGGTGAGTTTGCAGATGTCTTTCCGAGAGGAGAGTCCGGGGTTCCGCCGAAGAGGGAGATAGATTTCACGGTTGAGTTGAAACCGGGGATGGGGCCAATCTCTAAGGCACCGTACCGGATGGGTCCTAAGGAGATGGAGGAGCTCAGGAAACAGTTAGTTTATTTGATAGAGAAGGGATAAATTAGACCTAGTGTATCACCGTGGGGAGCACCAGTTCTTTTTGTGAAGAAGAAAGATGGGAGCTTGAGGTTGTGCATAGACTACAGGGAGCTGAACCGAGTGACGGTGAAGAACAAGTATCCTTTGCCAAGGATAGATGACCTGTTTGATCAGTTGAGTGGTGCATCAGTCCTTTCCAAGATTGATTTGAGGTCGGGGTACCGTCAGGTGAAGATTAGAGAGGTGGACATACCAAAGACAACTTTCACGTCTAGGTATGGCCATTATGAGTATGTGGTGATGCCTTTTGGGTTATCTAATGCACCGGCTGTGTTTATAGACTTGATGAACAGAATCTTCAGACAGTTTTTGGACAAGTTTGTGGTGGTGTTTATCGATGACATCTTAGTCTATTCCAAGACTAAGGAGGAGCATGAGGAGCATCTGAGGATTGTGTTGCAGACCTTGAGTGAGCATGAGTTATATGCTAAGTTGTCCAAGTGTGAGTTAAGGTTTAGAGAAAGTTGCTTTTCCTGGGGCATGTGATCTCTAAGGATGAGGTAGCTGTGGATCCGACAAAGATTGAGACAGTGACAAAGTGGGAAGCACCAAAGAATGTTGCTGAGATCCGGAGTTTCTTGGGTTTAGCTGGATACTACAGACGGTTCGTGAAGGATTTCTCCAAAATTCCTAAACCTATGACAGCTTTGATGAGGAAAGAGAACAGGTTTCGTTGGGATGAGAGTTGTGAGACGGCGTTCCAAACATTAAAGGAGCGTTTGACCACAGCTCATATCTTAGCATTGCCTCAAAGGATCGAGAACTTTGAGGTTTATACATATGCCTCAAATAATGGGTTGGGATGTGTGTTGATGCAGAACGGTAAAGTGATTGCCTATGCTTCTAGACAATTGAAGCCTTATGAGGAGAACTATCCTACACACGGTCTAGAGTTAGGTGCGAGTGTTTGCTCTCAAGATATGGAGACATTACCTTTATGGGACGACCTTTAAGGTATTTTTCTGATCACAAGAGTCTCAAGTACATCTTCACTCAAAAGGAGTTGAACATGAGACAGAGGAGGTGGATGGAGCTGATTGGCGATTATGACATGGATATTATCTACCATGAAGTGAAAGCTAATGTTGTTGCAGATGCTTTGAGTAGGAAGAGTGTACATTCTTTATGTACAGCTTTATCTTTGATGAGGTTGAGAGATGAGGTGGGGAAGTTTGGGATACATATGATGCAGAGAGGGGATGCCATGGGAGATTTGACAGTGCAGCCTGATCTTTATGATGATTTTCGAGGTAAACAAGTGTTGGATCCTAAGATAGTTGAGTGGAGATCTGGAGTAGAGAAAGGGATAGTGTTTTGATTCTCTATTCATTCAGATGGTAGTTTGAGGTTTGATGGTAGGTGGTGTGTCCCTAATGATGAGGAGATGAAAAAGACAATCATGACAGAGGCACATTGTACACCATATTCAGTACATCCTGGTGGTTGATACCCGTCGTTGTGAGTACCAAAAATAAGATTTATAATTTCCTATTAAGACTAACCTAGGCTAGTGGTAACAGGGTCGAACCACAAGGAGGCAGATGTAAATTCTAGTTGTCTAAATTCAGTCCAAGGTAACAGTTATGGGGGTTGATTTTGAGATGGTCTATAGCTAAGAACAAATAAAGATAATAAACTAAAAAGACGGTTTAAACAGATAAAGAAGGGGTACTAGGATGATCGGTTTATTAAAGCTTCAAGGCAAAGATACTAAACAGTCTAAATCGAACACAAGTGAGGCGGAAACAAGAGGTCCTTTCAAATCCACTCTTAACGGATAGCATCTTTCGATCTCGCTATAGGTCCCTAATATCACTAATACTGACTCTCGTCCTGAAAAGTGACTAACGGTCTAAACTATACCTATCTTTCAGTCTTAGCACAGTTTAGTCGATTTAATTGATGATCAAATAACATACCCTATCTTTCGATCTAATGGGTCAGTCACAAATAAGGTATCTAACTGGTCGCATGCATTCGATTCGTTAAATACAACATTAAAATCAATTAAAACGAAGGGTAACCTCACGAGGTCAGTCGATCGACCGAGAATGTCAGTCGATCGACTGACATGCGAATCAGGCCGTGTTCAATACTTTGCCGCCTACGCTAAAATTCGCCTACATCCTAGCACAAATAATTTAGCTACTCATGCTAAGGGTAAAAATAATAACTTTAATAATGAAATTAACCAACGGATTCATGCTTGAAACGACAAAGAGAACAATTAACATAAACAATAAATTGGCTGCGGGAATTAACTAGCAATTCTATCCTAATGACGAAATAAGTAATAATCTGGAAATTAGAACAGAAGGAATACCGAATTTCGCAGAAGGAATGTAACGGAGTGATTGAAAGCACAACGGAAATCCAATGCAAATTAATATTCCAAACCCTAATTAGTAAACTAAAACTCAATGTAAATTTCTGATAATAAAGCTTGATTAAAACCGAATAAAATTGAATGAATAAACTAGGTATTCTCAGTTACGTTATATAGAAACTTCACGTAACAATTATTCCAAAACCTAAACTTCACGGGCTTCAAGTTCCTTGGTCTTTTAATTCTCGTCTGAAACAGCAGATTGGTCGATCGACTAAGGTAGGTGGTCGATCGATCGCTTGCGATGAACAACAGTAGCTTCAGAACTGATAGTCGGTCGATCGACTAAAGGGTGTGGTCGATCGATCGCTGAGCTGCTACTACTTGACTTCTATAAACTTGTGGATTTGTCTTTTGGGCCTTGAAATGCGCACCAAGCTCGTTCCTTAAGCAAATACTTCTCGTCCCATGCAATGCAAGATACTCGGGGACGGATTTAGCTTGATTTCCGCTGGATTCTTCACATTTCTGCAATAATGTACAAAAATACGGAAGTAGACGGAAATAGGGAGAAATGTAGCATAAACTACATGAATGAGCTCTGAAATGCGTGTAAAATGGGATGTAAAACATCATATAAAAGACACGCCTCAAACTTCCCCAAACCAAACCCTTGCTTGTCCCCAAGCAAGAACTAGACTCGATTTAATTACCTAATGGAACGAGTTCAATCTCAGAGCGAAATGCAACCTGTTAAGCCTAAACCATTTTAATGCAACAACCAACAATCAATTAGCAAATGAATCATGCAAACGAGTTATGAAGCCGTTAAAAACATGCTGAACCGCCAACTGTAGAGACTTATCAAATTGGACTCTCACGGGTCGCTCAAATCACTCAATAAGTACAGGTGAATAGATGGGAGATAGAAAGAATTCATTTTTTAGTGACTCTCACCTAACTACGACCTATGAAGACATGCCAGCAATAAAATATGAAAATGATCTCTATGACCGTACATATGCATTCCAACCAAACAGATGACCAATGACACATGCCGAGGTATATATGGGATATGTGAGGTATGGGTAAGAAGAGGCAAAGCATTTTATGGTAAAGTGGAGGTACAGGTGATCAAGCTAGTACCAAAACGGAACCAAATGGCAACATCCAACTTCTTGCTCATAATCAATCGAAACAGTGCTATAGCAAGCACAAATCTCACAAATCTCTAGGATACTAAATCAACCAACTCCCCATAAAAAAAAATGAATAAAACTTGGGAGCAAAAATCGCCAAAAGATATAGATCAAATTATGCGAATTGATTTTTCCCTCGGATCTTCAGTCGATCGAATATAATTGGCAGTCGATCGACCCATTTGAACAGTACAGAACCTCTTTTTTTCTTTCTTTTTCGAATCATTTTTTTTCACCATTTTTTTCTTTTTTTTCTATTTCTTTCTTTCCTTTATTTCATCTTCCCAATAACGTCTCAACAGAGCATATGCCACCAAAAACGAGTAACAACACCAAGAACACAGACTACTAGCTTGACAAAGGACAGGCTAAATGTAGGATGTAGTAAATGGGACAAAAAAAGATATTTTTGGCAGTGTGGAGTTTATGGGTAAAATAAGAAAAAGGAAAACCTCTACCACATGTGTCAACTAACCACAAACCGAATGCATACAGGTATTAAGTGTTGGAATATGTGTCCTCCGACAATAATGCGATCACGACTGTTGATCATGATGATCACATGTTTAAGTCTCATTAAAATGAATACAATTGGGAGTATTGTTACTGTCAACTGGTCAACATATATCGGTAATGATTGGCTGACTAGAGTTTGACATTACTGTCGTGTGACGGTGGTGATCAGTTGACCCCCTAGGTCATACCTAAAGGGCAATACTCTTAATTGATTATTTAATTAATCGTATAATGTTACGAGTTAATTAAATTACTTGAAAATTGACGGACGATTTTGGAAGTAAAATTTACGTATCATATTGAAATGTGATTAAATAGGTGCGTCCGAGTAATTGAATTGTATCATTACTCGGATGAAATAATTGTTTAATGTAACAATTAAATTGAATGAATTGATATAAATACAATATGTTGTGATTTATAAATTGGTAAAATTTTTGGCACAAGTAATTATGAAATTACTAAGTCAATTTTGTATATGACGTATTTTTATTAATACGTTGATTTTTAATATGATAAAAATACATAAACAAATATATGTGACATGTGACATTTAACATATAGACAATTGACAAAAATAATATGGACACCATATTATGCAAAGGGCCGAAAATTAGAAGGTGTTTAGCTAATTATAAGTTGTTTGTAATTAGTGGAAAACACAATGATTAAAAGGAAACCTAGCCATGCAAGCTTATTGTTCCTTGTGAAGAACAATTTCTCCATGCATTGGCTCCCATTTTTCTCTCCTCTTACACGGTTTTGGGGAAGCAAATGCCATCATTGTTTTTCTTATAATTTTACCTAATAACACTAAAATGTTTTAGTGTGTATTCATTCAAACTTCACTCATCCAAAATACAAGTTTTAGAGAGAATAAAATCCTCCTCATCATCTCTCTAAAAACCGAAAATAATATAAGAGTTTATAAATATTTTTGGTTCCATTTTTCTACCATTGATTAATATTATAACTAGTATTTGTAATATTAATTATAATTAAGAGAAGCCTTGGGTATAAAGCATAGGGAGAGATCTTACACTTAGATCTTTGTTCTTCCATTGGAATAGCTCAAGAACAAGAAGAGATAGGTGATCTCTCTTGTGCCCTAATAGCCGAAATCCATTTTGTAAGGACATGATTTCTCCTCTATTTATATTATTGTTTGCATGCATAAGATCCGTTTTAATTTTATGACAAATTAAAATAAAACATATATGAATATGTTAAGTATATAGATCTACTTTTCTTTCAATCGGTATCAAGAGCCACGGTTGTTTGCATGCAAATTGGTTAAAAGTTTTTCCGAGTTATATGAATAACAAATAAAACTTGTAAAATTTGTGTTATTATGATATATCACGAAATTATTACATGCATGTTAATATTTCTGGTCCTAAAATGTTTTAGGATATTTTGGTTAATTTTTCGGATTTTTATTGTTCATAATTTACTATAATGGCATTTAAATGTGATTTTATGAGTAAAAATGTCATTTTTGGTCGAAAATTAGCTATACTTCGAATTTTAAGTTGATTTTTGGATATGTTGTCACATATATTATTTTGAGATAACCTGTAAATTTTCATAATTTTTGGACTTGTTATGCTCGAAAAATGATTTTTTCTTTATTAAATTCGGATTTAAGAGAAAAATAGGTTAATATGAGTTAAATTTCGAATCTGGTCATAGAAAATTAATATGTTGTCACATGCAATTTTACAAGATGTGTGTAAAATAATTGGCTATAAAGAAGTCTTTTAGCATGATTTATGAATTTTTGAAGAAAAATAGCATAAATAGTGACATTATTAGTTGAAAATTAATAAAACATAATCTATGACTTAGGAAAAACGTCTAATGTTGCATTTTATTATATTTTTCAGATCTAAAATTGAAAAGTTAATGAAAATAATTTTTCCATGTTTTTATGATTATTTTATTAAATATCGATAAACCGCAACATTGTTTTTCCTAAAATTTTCAAATTTTTTAACCTAAGATTTTGAACATTATGAGTGTCATGGAATTTTTCCAGAATGTTCATGAATTTAAATTTCAAATTTTGAATTTATTTTAAATTTTGTGATTTATTTGAAGTTTAATAGCTTATTTTTGTAATTTTGGTCCATTTATGAACAATTTTGTAAATAAAAGTTAATTATGGTCAAATTATTAGTGAAGACTATATTTTGAGTCCTAAGAGGTTAGGGTAATTAACTTATGCATAAATATGAGTTTATGTATTTTTGTGATTATAAAATGTTGAAATCACGCAAATCCGTAAAAACCGAGTAATATACGATATTGGCTAATTAAAAGGCGATTTAGCATAAAAATTGAGCATGTTTATACAAATTATAATGCTGCATTTTTCTTTATGATTGTCATAATTTTAATTTATGTAATTTTGAATTATGTAATTTTACTTAGTATGGCCTTAGATTTTAATTGGTATTTCCCGAAATGTATGGGAATATCGATTCGGTTGTAATTTTTATTGTGATCTCGTATCACCGTTTTGTAATTTAATAGATTTATTTTATTTTAGTTACAAATGTATAATAGGAAATTATGTAATTTATTATGTAATTTTATTCATTCCGGAGTTCCTAAAGACGGATTTCTTCAAGAATGGCGATACATAAAGACGGTGTTACCTCGAGATGCGTGCCACAACCGAAGTTCAAGGGACCAATGGAGTTGGTTCCCGAATATGTAATAGATTAATAGTTTTTCTATTTTTAGGAAGGCCATACTAGGATTTATTTATCTTTATGCTTGCATTTTATTTTATGTCACATGCATCGCTAAATCGCCATAACTAAACATGCATTGTCTTATTTTATCGAGTTTATCGACCGTGTCAATTCTAATTATCGTAGTTCACCGCTTTAGTTCACTTAAAACGTGATAGATAATAAATTGACATGACCTCTCGCTAAAACAATTAATTGAGACATAGCCTTACCAAATAGTAGAAACCATGAAAACCTATTTCGCGAGGGAGTGCGCTCGGCCCCACCGGGGTACAAACCTTGTTACGTAGGGGAAGTGGGTGATGAATGTTGATCCACCGAATTCATGTTGATGAGGGATGTATCGGCCCCACCGTGCCCAAGTTAATGTGGGTTTGGATCATGGACACATTTATTCGAAATTTGGATTGAACTCAACAAAAGTATTTGATAAGGGATGTATCGGCCCCACCGTGCCCTTGTCGATGTGTTTTGGGCTATAGATAATAGTTAATGTAATATTATCGACCAAGAGTTCTAAAAGTAGAATCGATTAAAAGTTAATCCACCGAGTTATATTGATGAAGGATGTATCGGCCCCACCGTGCCTAAGTCAATATGAATTTGGGTCTTGGAATCATTTATCTAGTTGGGTAGAGGTCACTAGAAAAATGCGTAAAACTTGTTTAAATCATACATTTTTACGAGTATAATTAAAACGACAATTGTTTTACTCCTTATATTTTGTTTTGTAGACCACTTCTTTTTCATAACAAATGGCAACATCAACACCAACTCCTAATGCTACACCACTCGCTACTTCATCTTGGCTCCGATCCTTTATGGATCGATGTAAACTTGAAAAGAATGGGTCAAATTTCTCCGAGTGGGATGCCCAACTCAAATTAGCCGCCGAAGGTGACGACAAGCTTCGTTACCTTACCGAGGCCTCTCCACCCGAACCCTCCACTAGGTCCACCGCGGCCACGAGGGAAGCCTATGAGACTTACCAAAAGGAGTCCGCCGCAATGAAAAATGTCTTAATATTTGCGATGGAGGCGGACCTCCAAAGGAGAGCCTTCAAAATGGGCAATGCTAATGAGATTTACTCCAAACTTGTGACCATGTTTTCACAAACTCCGCGGATCGTCCAATATGAGGCGGCGCGGCATTCTTTGATCTCGACTTCAAAGAGGGCCAAAAGGTTAGCCCTCATGTGCTCAAACTCATGGAGCTTGTCGAGACCTTGAAAATTCAAAAGGTTGAAATCCCAAAAGAACTCATCGTAGATAGGATTCTACACTCCTTGTCCAAAGTCAAGGCATATGTGCAATTCCGGGTGAATTTCAACATGCAAGACAAGGACGTGTCTCTTGAGGAGTTGCACAAGTTACTTGTGCAAGCCGAGAGGGACATGGGGTTAAATGTGAACCCTCCCAAGGATGTGCTCAATATAAGCACAAAGAGTAAGGGGAAGTTCAAGAAGAATGGGAGAAAGGGCAAGAAGCAAGCTCCCACATTCACCAAAGCTAAGTCTTGTGAAGCTAGCACCTCCAAAGTCAAGAAGCGTCCTCTTGATAAGTGCCATTATTGTAATGGCATGGGGCATTGGAAAAGAAATTGTTCCACATACCTTGGTGATATCAAAGTGAAAGATCACTCCAAAGAGGTAAATGACTAACCTTCTTTATGTTTCTAAATTCAACTATGGTATTATGATGCAAAGTTGTGATACTGTATCTCCCTTTTTATTGTAAATAGGGCCTCCACCAAGCAAAGACAAGGGAAAAGAAAAACAAGCATGAGAAACCAATGAGAAGCTAAGGATAGCTTTTATGGAGCTTTGTTTTTCATTGTCTTATTTTAAGTTATGTTTTGAATTTTAGAACTTTAAGTTTCCGTGTTCGACATGGAAAGGTATTTTGGATAATGGTTTGTATTTTGGATGATGGTGACTTGGTTTGCAACCCAAGTCACCCGTTTTATCATTTATCCTTTATGTTCTAAAATTTCATCTTTAAATGCTTGTGTTTTTAAACATAAGATTATTCACTTAAAAGTGATCACATAGACAATTATAATGACGGGTTTCATTATATGTCCACATGCTTAAGGCTTGTGTATGATCATTTATAAAGCGATTTTGAGTCTATGAACTCTCTTAAAGGTATGTCAACCACCAAGTACACATATGAAATCGATAAACAATTAGTCAACCTATGAGGTAGTTCTCCTTATAATTCAACATCATTAATTTGTGTCTCATATGCTATCTTTGAATGTTTAGTGTATTCATTCTAAAGATAGAGTGGGAGAAAAATGAGGACACAACACACAAGACAAAGATCAAATTGTGTACTTGTGTAAATAAAGATCTACGCAAGAGAAAATGATTTGAATAAAGGTATATCTATTTAACATGGTATGCCGAATAGATGAGATCTATGGTCTCAAGTTAGTTCTATATGACTAAAGAGACCAAGTGTAGTAATCGTAAGAGTATATTCTCAAGATAACTACACGAGGAGACCAAAAGAAGTTTTGGATGAAAATGACTAATGCAAAGTCTTAACAAGTTTTTTTTTTGACTAAGTTCTATATGATAAATTTTGACCTAATAGTTTCAATCATGAGTTTTACTTAAGAGCCTAAATGAATCAAAGTAACATACTAGTTATGATCAAATTGCAAAGTTTGATATTCCGATATCTCCTATAGCCAACGTTTTAACCATACAAATGTCATTGCTTAACCTCCCTATGAAATGGTTAAATCTCCTTCCAAAAGGGTATTTGCGAAGGACGTATTCTAAATATTATTTGTATTTGAATATTGACATTGCTACACATCATTATGACATGAGTGTGTTAGAGATTTAAAATCTCTTTCCGTAAGGTTGAGATAAGACCACTTCAAAATAGGCATTTTGAAAGGATATGATGGGAACATATATGGTTTTATCCTAGTAACTTGGCAAAGCAATTTATATTTATATTCTTGACAAATTTCGATTAAGAAGTCAATTTCGAAATATGTAGAATTGAGTGGGAGTTAGGAAATTCTCATGTGAAGACATAGAATTTAGTGGGAGCTATCATCCTTGAATGTGTAAAACTCATTACTCATTAAAGAATGACAAGCTAATACCTTCTTTCATAAAGAAGCTTTTGAGTTTTCAATTCTGGATGAAAATGGACAATGATGAATCCAATTACATCATGAGATGTTGGATTAGTATTAAAGAGATACACATCGTATCAACATTTACATAGGTTATTCATATGAATGAAAAATGGGATTACCATTAGCAGTCATGGTAGTTCATTGAACCTCGAGAACGTTGATCTCATGATTATTAGTAACTAATGTTTCCGCCATTAGAATAATCATGTACATGTCCAATTATGAATCATATGCATAAGAGCATGATGATTGACTTTGTGAGCCATAATAGAAGCGTCATGAATTCTCGAGTAGAATCCGATGAGCGATTTCAGTGATTGACGGATGTTCTATTGTGTGTCAAGAGTTTGCACATATTGTAGAAAATCCGAGCACATATGAGGATTTATGAGAATCCCAAATCTTTCAAGCCCAGAAAGAGAAATGAGAAGTTTTGGAAAGATACTTGGTTAAATAAGAGGTTATTCAAAACAATCTTTCCTAATAAAGCTAGGACTTGTGAGAATTACTAAGCTAATAATCTTGTCAATTGTTACAAGATTCTACAAAACATATACCTAGTGCATTGTGTGTGGATGGAATACTTGATCGGTACAAGTTGTATTATTCATCGCAAATTCGTTCGTTATGAGATGATCGATAAGAAAGTTCTTTCAAGTTAAAGAACCAAAACCAAGGTCGAGAACCTTGATGTGTGCTTGGTAAAATTCATGGTATGAGAACATGAATGTGAAGGAAATTGCAAGTGTAAGAAGTTTGAACACATGGACACATGAGATGTTAGACTTCTATTGCAATCAATAAGTGTTTACACTTATGATAAATATCACAAGGTTGTAATATGATATTGACTACCCGAGTGTGATGTCGACACTTGTCGTTTGAGTTATTATTAACTCACCTTGAACATTGTTATATCCAAACGGGTTGTAGAGACAATTGAACCCCGTTAAAGTGAACATGGATTAACATTGTTTTTGCCCATAGTTACTTATATGAGGTGACGTCTCGAAGTGACTAGAGTGTGATGCGATTGATGGCAAGTTCAAGTGCCATAGAGTCATGTGAGATGACTAGTCGATCACATAGGCGGATTTGTTAGGAACTTTCTGTCAGGCCTTATGACCGCTTATAGAGTTCTTGCAAATTTATATAGCCTGGTCGTGGCGAGAGCTACTATAGTATTCGAATGAGTCGATTCTTTTGACTAAAGACTATTCTCCTAAGATGGCACAGATTTCATTAACTTTGATTTGTGTTACTACGACCTTCGTAAATGGGGTCAAATGGGCATATTTTGGGTTATGATGGCTGTGGCTAGTCGAAGGAATGAGTGCGATAGAATTGTCCACCCCTTGTCAGGGTTATAACAATATCTCGGGGCCACTCGAGGAGTAATGAATCGAAATGCGTGGCCACGCTGGATGGCATCCGAGTGGATAAATCCGGTCAATCGATTATTCTTCGGATCGAGGAAACCACTCTCGATATGATCACTTGCAAGCACGACCAAAAGACACCTTGCATTGAGTGGGAGATAGTAATAGGACAAGAGAATTGGTGACGCACACTTGTCGAGGACAAGTGGGAGATTGTTGGAATATGTGTCCTCCGACAATAATGCGATCACGACCGTTGATCATGATGATCACATGTTTAAGTCTCATTAAAATGAATACAATTGGGAAGTAATATTGTTATCACAACCGGTCAACATATATCGGTAATGATTGGTCGACTAGAGTTTGACATTACTGTCGTGTGACGGTGGTGATCAGTTGACCCCCTAGGTCATACCTAAAGGGCAATACTCTTAATTGATTATTTAATTAATCGTATAATGTTACGAGTTAATTAAATTACTTGAAAATTGACGGACGATTTTGGAAGTAAAATTTACGTATCATATTGAAATGTGATTAAATAAGGTACGGTCTGAGTAATTGAATTGTATCATTACTCGGATGAAATAATTGTTTAATGTAACAATTAAATTGAATGAATTGATATAAATACAATATGTTGTGATTTATAAATTGGTAAAATTTTTGGCACAAGTAATTATGAAATTACTAAGTCAATTTTGTATATGACGTATTTTTATTAATACGTTGATTTTTAATATGATAAAAATACATAAACAAATATATGTGACATGTGACATGTAACATATAGACAATTGACAAAAATAATATGGACACCATATTATGCAAAGGGCCGAAAATTAGAAGGTGTTTAGCTAATTATAAGTTGTTTGTAATTAGTGGAAAACACAATGATTAAAAGGAAACCTAGCCATGCAAGCTTATTGTTCCTTGTGAAGAACAATTTCTCCATGCATTGGCTCCCATTTTTCTCTCCTCTTACACGGTTTTGGGGAAGCAAATGCCATCATTGTTTTTCTTATAATTTTACCTAATAACACTAAAATGTTTTAGTGTGTATTCATTCAAACTTCACTCATCCAAAATACAAGTTTTAGAGAGAATAAAATCCTCCTCATCATCTCTCTAAAAACCGAAAATAATATAAGAGTTTATAAATATTTTTGGTTCCATTTTTCTACCATTGATTAATATTATAACTAGTATTTGTAATATTAATTATAATTAAGAGAAGCCTTGGGTATAAAGCATAGGGAGAGATCTTACACTTAGATCTTTGTTCTTCCATTGGAATAGCTCAAGAACAAGAAGAGATAGGTGATCTCTCTTGTGCCCTAATAGCCGAAATCCATTTTGTAAGGACATGATTTCTCCTCTATTTATATTATTGTTTGCATGCATAAGATCCGTTTTAATTTTATGACAAATTAAAATAAAACATATATGAATATGTTAAGTATATAGATCTACTTTTCTTTCATTAAGTAGATCAAGTTCATAATTATGCAAATTAAGGAAACATGTCTCATAAGGAGTACTACTCACATTCCTAGATGAACTGGTCATGAATGTTACCAGTTATAGGTTCTAAAACTCAGAAATATGATGTAGGTTGCCAATTTTCAAAGTCAAGTCTCAAGTTCAGCAAAAATGTAACGAAAACTCGTAGATATGCAAATACGATTCTACTAATAACATGTTAATCAAGCAAGGCTCAGGCAAAACAGGTGCAAATGCAAAATCATCATGGAAATACTACCGTTCCGACTCAACCTATATGCTAAAATAAACGTGCGTTTTATGGAAATTTTTGAAATTTTTCAATTTTGAATTTTGTATGAATATTGTATAAATGGATGAAATGGAATAAAACAATGCAAAACAGAATTAAACGTGAATGCAAGCAAATGATATGCGACGCAAAACCCTTCCCCAAACCAAATCGCACAATGTCCCCATTGTGCAAAATCATGTAATGAAGAAAAGAGAAATGGGAATTTGCGAGAAAAGAAATAAAATATAATGACATGAAGTAAAGAAATCAGAACTCACAAGACTCTAAGCGCAAAAGAAAGGAAACCTCCCAAACCAAATGAGCTAGGAGGTTTCAATGAGCAGCTGCTACCAATAAATACCCGAAAAGACAAACAAAACCGCGCGCGTAAACCGAGAAAATAATTTTTGAAGCGGTAAGATTGTGCACAAATGAGAAAATCGAAGAAATAAATAAATTGACTAAAATAAAGTGGAGTAGAAAACTCCCTTAAGTCCGCATATCGACCAAACACAAAGCAGGGGAGAGGTCGTGAATAAGTCTGCAGCGGTCGATCGACCACTTAACCCGCCGATCGACCAGTAAACATGAACAAAGTGTCGCCAGAACCCGCAGATCGGTCGATCGACCACTTGAACTACCGATCGATCGAAACACATTTGCAACCTCATATTTCTTCGTAATTGCTCAATGATTTGAGCTAACAAGCTCTAAATACCTGCAAGTGCACAATAAAACACGCCCAAAATTGCGCAAAACCCAGAATAAAATCTAAAGTACTTAAAAATCCTAAACAAGCGAAATAAAATGCGAAGTTTTCACGCACACAAAAGCAATAAAAATTGCTTTTAACAAAAGCAAATAAAATGAAGTTTATAACGAGCTCGATCAGCTAATAGTTGATCAAGAAGGACCACGGTATGGCCCACTTCGTCGGCTTCTGGCTACTAGAAGTAGCCTCAATGGTGCTTATTTGAGCAGCTGCACCCTTCTTAGCTTCCACATCCGTATGACTCAACGGATCAACATTCTCATCATCTCCCCAGTCAAGGATCTCTTCGGGCTCATCAAAATCCAAGTCGGACTCCTTTGCCTTGACCGGCTCGTCATCAACTATCTCATCAATTCCATAGCTCAGGCAACCAAGACCTCCTCTTTGAACGATATGCTTTGTCGCAGCTAGAGTGACCTGCAGCTCATCCTTCCCCAAACCAGCTCCTGCAATGTCTAAAACAATGTGTTCTTCCTCCTTTTGCTCCCAATCTGGGGCGGAGGGGTTAGCACAAGAGTAGTAATAGAGACAGGCAATTCAGGAAGCACAAAGTACGATTTCTTTTCGAAACCGTATTACGTGTAACAGCCACATGGGGTCCTTCTTTTAGCAGGTTGGGCAAAAATGATAGAATGTTTCCCAACTTTGAAGGTCAAAGTTCCAGAGCCTACGTCAACAACTGCACCAGCAGTGTGCAGAAACGGCCTACCTAGGATGATCGGTATATGGGCATCCTAAGGCATGTCAAGGACAACAAAGTCAACAGGGTAGAAAAACTTCCCTATTTGGACGGGTATGTCCTCTAGGACTCCTATAGGTTCGACCGCCGATCGGTCAGCCATCTGAACTGTCATGTCTGTGATTGCAAACCGGGTCAACTTAAGCTTCCTAGCTAGACTCAAGGGCATGACACTTATACTAGCCCCTAAATCACACAATGCCTTCTCAATTGGGAAGGTACCTATGTTGCAAGGAACAGAAAAGCTACCCGGATCCTCTAACTTATGGGGCGCAGTGTGAGACAAGTAGGAGCAAGACTCTTTAGTAAGTGCGACAGTTTGCACTGTTTCAAGTGACCGCTTCTTGGACAAAAGTTGTTTCATAAATTTAGTATAAGCGGGTACTTGGTTTACTAACTCAAGGAAGGGGACTTGTACATTCAGACTACGAATAACTTTTTCAAATTTGCTGAAAGATACCTGTTCCTTGGTCGGCACTAGCCTCTCCGGGAAGGGGCTGTAAGAAGTACCTTAGCCCTCTCCTCCAAATCACGCGTGCCGGCATCCTTGGACTTAGGCTGAAAGTCCGTCACCTTCTCTTTGTTGAAGCTAGACCCCTCTTCAGACCGTCTCAAATGTGAGCCATTAACCGTCATTGGGTCGAACTTCGGGACCGGGATCGACCCATCGCCGCTCGGGTCTTGTCCTAAAGTCTTCGGATCGTGGTACCCCGAAACAAGTGGTCTCGCAGATTATTTGGCATTAAAGGACGAAATTCCTCAAGATCGCCAGCGATCTCGCCGATCGACCACCGTCCTCGCCGATCGACCGAGATGTACAGCCTTCGAAGCTTTTGTAACCCGTGCTTCACTAGATCGACTAGGTATATCGCCGATCGACGATATACCCGGTAGATGGTCGTTTTTTGATTTATTCGTTGAAGCTTTCTTTTGACTTGTTTCCGGCTCATGTTTTTCAACAGCGTCCTCGATCATGGCAGGACCCTCAAGGGTGGACCCGCTCCTCAAAGTGATGGCATTTAAGGTCTCCTTTTGGTCGGTTTGGGTCGGCAAGTGTCCTAAGCTCGAGTGTTGCTTTTGCTAGCCAATTGAGCAATTTGGCTCTCTAGTAGCTTCATCCCTACCTCTCTTGCTTGGTACTCCTTTAGCAACAGTTTCTTAAGCTCGGAAAATTCAGAATTTTGCGATTGTTCTTCTTTGCGGCACATAGGGAGGTTTCGATATTGTTCTTTGCTTTTGATGAGGGGGCACATAGGGTTGCTTTTGCTGCGGAGCTTGAGTTGGGTTCAAGACATTTTGGCTCCTCCAACTCAAGTTTGGATGGGTATTCGGCTCGTAGTAGGTGTTGGTCCGCCTATAGTGTTGAAAGGCGAATAAGACTCAAAGGGACTAGGCGAGTTTTCGAGACATGTCCTCGGCTCCACACCTTTCACGAGACGAAAGGACCATCCGACACAAAGATTTACTTGGTACATCCCACCTTTAGAAGCTCCTCCTAGTTCATACTTGTCAAATCTCGCAGTGAGAGCCTCAAGCGCAAATGGACAGAGGAAGATTCAAGCAGCTCTCCTCCGGTTCCCTCTGAATTCCCATACTCGGCCTTGTGGGTAGCTAGATCGTCAATGATCTTCCACCCCTTGGTTGCTCCCAAATTTTCGATAAATCGACCATTGGTTGCAAAGATCCAAAATGGCCCTCTGATCGTCGTACAACCCATTGTAGAAATGATTGCACAAGCTCCACTTTTCGAACCCATGGTGCGGTATGGTTCGCACCAGCTTCTTAAATCGGACCCATGCTTCATGGAAGTTCTCATCCGGCCCTTGTTTAAAGCCCGTGATTTGAGCTCTAATAGCAATCGTCCTTGAAGCAGAAAAGTACTTCTTGTAGAATGCCAATGCCAATGAATTCTTATCGGTGATCCCCTGAACGGTTCGGTCCAAATCTCTATACCACTCCCTTGCAGCATCACGAAAGGAGAAGATGAACATGGTCTGCTTGATCTGGTCTTGGGTCACGCCGGCTGGTGGGGGTATGGAACAATGAGAGTCAATAAAGGTCTCCATATGCTTAGTCCGCATCTTCATTTGCGACTCCCGGCATCTCCCGGTAATTCGAACCCCTTATATAAGTTTTCACTTGTCGGCTCGTAATGACTAGCTATACTTGCTTCCTCGCCATGTCCGAAATTTCTGGAGAAGTAACTGTCTCGGTACCAAGAAGTGGAAACGGGCGAAGATGGTGGATTTTCCTCGAATGTACTCGTTCTCGTAAAAGCTAGAACGAGAACTAGGCTCTTCTTCTAACTGTTGTTCTTGAAATAATCTCCTCTTTACGTGCAAGGATCTTTCAATCTCAGGATCGAATGGTAGTAGTGGACCACCCTGCGACCTGCGCATAAGAAGAAACTACAACAAAAGAATAAGAAAAGTTTAAGGAACGGATGTTCCTTAAACTAAGAAAGACTAAAATTAAAACAACTAAAATTAGGACTATTGCCTCCCCGGCAACGGCGCCAAAATTTGATACTCGTCGTTGTGAGTACCAAAAATAAGATTTGTAATTTCCTATTAAGACTAACCTAGGCTAGTGGTAACAGGGTCGAACCACAAGGAGGCAGATGTAAATTCTAGTTGTCTAAATTCAGTCCAAGGTAACAGTTATGGGGGTTGAGTTTGAGATGGTTTATAGCTAAGAACAAATAAAGATAAAAAACTAAAAAGACGGTTTAAACAGATAAAGAAGGGGTACTAGGATGATCGGTTTATTAAAGCTTCGGCGGCAGCATACTAAACAGGTCTAAATCGAACACAAGTGAGGCGGGAAACAAGAGGTCCTTTCAGTCCACTCTTAACGGATAGCATCTTTCGATCTCGCTATAGGTCCCTAATATCACTAATACTGACTCTCGTCCTGAAAAGTGACTAACGGTCTAAACTATACCTATCTTTCAGTCTTAGCACAGTTTAGTCGATTTAATTGATGATCAAATAACATACCCTATCTTTCGATCTAATGGGTCAGTCACAAATAAGGTATCTAACTGGTCGCATGCATTCGATTCATTAAATACAACATTAAAATCAATTAAAACGAAGGGTAACCTCACGAGACCAGTCGATCGACCGAGAATGTCAGTCGATCGACTGACATGCGAATCAGGCCGTGTTCAATACTTTGCCGCTTACGCTAAAATTCGCCTACATCCTAGCACAAATAATTTAGCTACTCATGCTAAGGGTAAAAATAATAACTTTAATAATGAAATTAACCAACGGATTCATGCTTGAAACGACAAAGAGAACAATTAACATAAACAATAAATTGGTCATGGAATTAACTAGCAATTCTATCCTAATGACGAAATAAGTAATAATCTGAAATTAGAAATGTAAGAATACCGAATTTCGCAGAAGGAATGTAACGGAGTGATTGAAAGCACAACGGAAATCCAATGCAAATTAATATTCCAAACCCTAATTAGTAAACTAAAACTCAATGTAAATTTCGATAATAAAGCTTGATTAAAACCTCAATAAAATTGAATGAATAAACTAGGTATTCTCAGTTACGTTATATAGAAAGTTCACGTAACAATTATTCCAAAACCTAAACTTCACGGGCTTCAAGTTCCTTGGTCTTTTAATTCTCGTCTGAAACAGCAGATTGGTCGATCAACTAAGGTAGGTGGTCGATCGACTGCTTGGCAGTGAACAGTAGCTTCTGTAACCCGATAGTCGGTCGATCGACTAAAGGGTGTGGTCGATCGATCGATCGCTGAGCTGCTACTTGACTTCTATAAACTTGTGGATTTGTCTTTTGGGCCTTGAAATGCGCACCAAGCTCGTTCCTTAAGCAAATACTTCTCGTCACATGCAATGCAAGATACTCGGGGACGGATTTAGCTTGATTTCCGCTGGATTCTTCACATTTCTGCAATAATGTACAAAAATACGGAAGTAGACGAAAATAGGGAGAAATGTAGCATAAACTACATGAATGAGCTCTGAAATGCGTGTAAAATGGGATGTAAAACATCATATAAAAGACACGCATCAGTGGTGACAAGCTATACAAGGATTTAAAGAGCACGTTCTGGTGGCCTGGGATGAAGAAAGAAACAGCTGAGTTTGTGGCCTGTTGTTTGACATGCCAGAGAGTTAAAGGGGAACAACGACGACCACAAGGTAAGATTCAGTCTTTAAAGGTACCTGAGTGGAAGTGGGAATCCATTTCCATGGATTTTATCGTGGGTTTGCCGAAGAGCCAACAGGGTAACAACATGATATGGGTAATAGTGGATCGACTGACCAAGTCAGCTCATTTTGTGCCAATGAAAGATACACGGACTAAGGCACAATTAGCTATGGCTTATCGGAAGAATGTGCTAAAGTTGCAGGGAATCCCTAAGGACATAGTATCTGACAGAGAAGCGAGATTTATCTCAAAGTTTTGGAAAGAGTTGCAGGAATCTTTGGGAACGAATTTGAAGATGAGTACAGCATTTCATCCTGCGACAGACGGTATGACTGAGAGAATGATCAAGACTCTTGAGGATATGTTACGAGCTTGTGTGATGGACTTTGGTGGTAGCTGGGAACAGAGGTTGGATTTGATAGAGTTTTCTTACAACAACAGCTATCACACTAGTATTGGCATGGCACCGTTTGAGGCTTTATATAGGATGAGATGTAGGAGTCCGATTTGTTGGGACGACGGTGCTGAGGCAGTGGTTCTAGGACCAGAGATGGTACATGAGATGGTTGAACAGATTAAGATGATCAGGGTAAGGATGAGAGCGGCTCAGGATAGGCAAAAGATTATGCAGATCTACATCGCCGGGATATAGAGTTTCAGGTTGGGGACAAGGTTCTTCTGAAAGTGTCTTCTATGCGTGGGGTTATGAGATTTGGGAAGAAAGGCAAGCTGAGAAAGAAGTTCATAGGGCCTTATGAGATCTTAGAGCGGGTTGGAGAGGTTGCATATCGTTTGGCTTTACCAGCTGCGTTAGAGAGGGTGCATAATGTGTTTCATGTATCTCAGCTGCGGAAGTATGTGAGTGATCCGTCACATGTGTTAGAGGCAGAGAGCTTAGAGCTAGGTGAGTCCTTGTCATACCTTGAGGTGCCTAAGCAGATTCTTAACCGGAAGGTTAGGAAGACTAGGAGTGGAGAGACAGTTTTGCTAAAAATCCTTTGGTCTAACCACGAGACTGAGGAAGCTACATGGGAGGCAGAGGAGGCTATGAGAGAGCGTTACCCTTTCCTTTTTGATCAGGTATGTATGGTTACGGGGACGTAACCTTGTTTCTTTTAGGGTGGTAGGAGATGATCGCAAAGAGTTTTTAAGAGCTTTTATACCCTTTTTGTGTTGTGTCGGTATGTTTGTTGTGGTTGAGTCGGGTTGAGTTTGGGTTAGTAACATGTTCTTATGTTGAGTTTTGTTTTGGTTGTCGTGTCGGGAGTGTAGTAGTATATCTTTGCTTTGTTGTGATTTGAACTTCGGGGACGAAGTTCTTTTTAAGGAGGAAAGACTGTAATACTACGGTTTTATGAGTCTCTGGGTACTCTATCGAGTGGGCCTTACTCTGTCAAGTAAGGGTGTGTTGCGATTTAGAATTGTTTCTGACCTGTTGGGTACTCGATCGAGTAGCCTTGGTACTCGATCGAGTAGCCGGTTTACGGGGGGATGATTTGTCGGGTTTTGTTAATAATGCGAATTAATATTTAAACACTTCCGTCACTTTCATAATACACTTTTACAAACCTAATTACTTTCAAAAGAGAAATCAATCTACGTACTTCGATTCATCGCATTATTGACAAATCCCGGAGCTTGGAAGGTCGGAATTCGTCTTTATTTACACCTTTGTGATCCTTGCGTCGAGGGTAAGATCTACGTACTGTTTTTATGGTATTTTTTTAAAGTTAGTTAAACCCTAATTTGGGATTTGGGGGTTTTGTTGCCTTTCTTGATTGGTAGTAATTGTATGATCGTATGTTAGGAAGATGATTCGTAGAAGAGGCCTTTTGATAACAGCTGTTGAGATCGTCTGACTGTATTGCATTCCAGGTAGGGTTTCCCTACTCAGTATTAGTCCCATAATGTGTTGGTGGTGATTTGTGTTTGATGATTGTTATTATACGAGTATTGTGACGGTTGTTGGTTTTGATTGTTGTTTAGTAGTTGTGATTGTTTGTATTTGTCTGTGTTCTTCGGGGCGCGTCCCTGGCTGAGTGGAGTCACTTGCGGGAGTGGCTTCACGCCCATTATTCGCCTTATGTGGAACCCGCCACAGAATGGATGTGCACATTAATGGATTTGGGTTTATCGCTCGACGGAGATGAGCGGGGATTAGGTGGGAACGCCCATGGTCCCCATCGCGGCGTGGAGTGACCTGTTGCGATGGGCACTCTGGCAGGGCTACACACTTTAATGTGTATTCAGTATTGTGGAGTTGGGAATGGAGTTCGGAGTATATCTGTGATGATTGAGCTGTGTTGTTTGTTGTATTGTTGGATTATATAAATTGTGTGATTAGTACTGACCCCGTTTATTGTTTTAAAAACTGTGACGATCCGTTCGGGGATGGTGAGCAGTTGTTGAGCAGGTATGAGTAGAGATACATGGGCTAGCTGGGATGAGTCATCACTGCAGTTAGAAGAGTCTTCCGTTGTTGTCAGACATTATGTTTAGCTTTTAGACATTTTATTTTGGAGAACATGTATTCACATTTTATCAGCTTGGTTTCCGGATTGTGACCTTTCACTTAACTTTATACTATTTAAATACTGTTTCGTTATTGTCTTATGATTATCATTGCCTCGGGCAACCGAGATGGTAACATCTTTATACCTGAGTGGTCCTGGTAAGGCACTTGGAGTATGGGGGTGTTACCGAGGACCCTCCGAAAATCCAAATTAACACATCAACAATTTCTTGGATAGTTGTAACATGTATAAAGCAAATGGGGTTTCGGAAGATGCAATTCGTCTAAGGTTGTTTCCGTACTCCTTGAGGGGAAGTGCCAAGAAATGGCTAAAACGTTGCTCCCCCGACTCGATCAAGACTTGGGATGACATGTCAAAGACATTCTTAAACAAGTATTTCCGGCCACAACGTATCGCTAGGATCAAGAGTAAGCTTCAAGGGTTCATCCAACTAGAAGATGAGACTCTTTATGAAGCATGAGAAAGATATAAAGCTCTTCAAATGCTATGTCCACACCATGGAATTGGGGAAGAAGAACTCATCAACAATTTCTATGAAGGGTTGACTAATAAGTTGAAGATAAACCGAGATTCCAATTCCGGGAAAAGGGCAATTGATAAGATTGATCACAAGACAGCTTGGGAACTCATTGAAGAAATGGCATCAAGAACATTCCATTGGAGTAATGATCGCCATAAGAGAAAGCGTAAGGCAAGTGCCGTGTCAGTGAACAACTTGGAGGTTAAGTGATGTAAAATTTGTAGGTTTGAACGAACGATTTAAGATGAATAAATTTAGCAGCGGAATTTGTTGTAGTTATTGGATGAATTTCGTGAATTAAAACTGAAAACACGGGTTGGATTTATAAAATTGGAACAAACAAAATATAAAGGGATAGTATTGATGTGAATCTAGCTCTCTGCCTCGCAAGGTACGAACTCGATTACATTCTCGGGTCAATCCTCGCAAGGAAGACGGGGAAGCCAAAACTCGCAAGCCTTGAACTTAAATTGTTCTCACACAGGGAACGATTTTATTAATCTCTCAAAACTGAAAAATAAGGTTTACAGGCAAGCCTTATTTATACTAATTATATATCCTAATCTTACTTGAATAGCAAGATAACAATCTTTCCTAATCTAACTGGGAAATAACAATAACTATTCTAGCTAGAGTTGGGAAACTAGTTTTCCTAAACATTATTATTAGAAAAACAATTAACAACCCGACTAGATTTAGGAAACTAATATTAGACTCAACCTAGGAAACTAAGCTATTCCACACGTTTAAGGAAACCGTGTCTCCAGCTCTGCCTTGCTTGCTTATTCCGGGTTGCTCCTGCATCATACGCCCCTTCTTCAAAAAAGAATCGACCCGATTCTTGGACCATTGCCCTCCCAGATAAAAAACGAACCATCCCATCTTAACCATGTTAGTAGTAATCCGTGTGCAGCTCATAGGACTCTTTCTTTTGTTCTTAAACCTAGTCACCTTGCACCACCGGTTCTTGTGCCTTCCACCCCTCCTCCCTCCTTGCACAAAACCATAAAAATCAAAACAGGTGCTAGTAAAACCACCGTGAGCAACTTCCACATGAATCAAATTTAAAAGAAAATAGTAACGACTGTCACCAAGCTTCTTGTCTATTGTCATGTCCAGTGGTGATCGGTAAGGTTTGTTGACTGTAGAGAGATTCAGAATTTCTTCTTCGTCATTCACCATTGGATCATTAATCACGCCCTCTTTAAGCTCGTCTTCTTCGTGACCAGTTTTGAAAGACTCGACTTCTTTGAAGGTAAGAGAGTCAATCTTTCTTTCTTTAATCTGATCAGCAGGTAAATTACAGATCAGGTTGTCTTGCTGCTCAATAATACGGACTTCTTCATCATCCACGTGCTCTTCTGCTTCAACGTCATCTTTGATAGACTTCGGATCTGGTTGGGATAGAAAAACGCAAGGCTGTTCTACGTGCTTTTCCTCTTCTTGATGAACATCTTCAAAAGACACGTTGTTTGTCTCTTGTTTCTTTATTTTAGCCCATTGATGAAAATTACGCTGAAACTTCTCCATCTGGTTCGACAATTTGGCAAGACTTCTTTCTAAATCCTTCCACAATAATTGTTACTCAATTTCTTTGCATTCTTCGAAATTTGTTTGAGCTTTGTTCGAGACATGGCAGCGCTGGTAACAAACGATCAAAACCCTAGGTCCGCCTTGGATTTAAGTAAATCAAGAGCCTGGCTCTGATACCACTTTGATGTAAAATTTGTAGGTTTGAACGAACGATTTAAGATGAATAAACTTGGCAGCGGAATTTGTTTTAGTTATTGGATGAATTTCATGAATTAGAACCGAAAACACGGGATGGATTTGTAAAATTTGAACAAATAAAATATAAAGGGATAGTATTGATGTGAATCTCGCTCTCTGCCTCACAAGGTACAAACTCGATTACATTCTCGGGTCAATCCTCGCAAGGAAGACGGGGAAGCCAAAACTCACAAGCCTTGAACTTAAATTGTTCTGACACAGGGAATGATTTTATTAATCTCTCAAAACTGAAAAATAAGGTTTACAAGAAAGCCTTATTTATACTAATTCTATATCCTAATCTTGCTTAAATAGCAAGCTAACAATCTTTCCTAAACTAATTAGGAAATAACAATAACTATTCTAGCTAGAGTTAGGAAACTAGTTTTCCTAAGCTTATTATTATTAGAAAAAAAATTAACAATCCGACTCGATTTAGGAAACTAATATTAGACTCGACCTATGAAACTAAGCTATTCCACACGGTTTAGTAAATCGTGTCTCCAGCTCGGCCTTGCTTCTTATTCCGGGTATGCTCATGCATCATTAAGGGCATGAATGATGAGCTTAAGCAACAAGTGGCCTTGCTAAACTCCAACAATAATTCATCATCAAGACAAAAAATGGTCTATTGTGAGCTATGTGGTGATCATGGGCATTCACCTCAAGAATGTCCCTTGATGGTGGGGGAGGCAAATTGTATGGAGCAAAAAAATGGTGTGTGGGAATCAAGCCAGGGTAGGCAAGCTTTCAACAACAGTCAATATCACCCCGGGATGAGAGCCCGCCCAATCTTCTCTTATGGTTCACAAAATGTCAAAAATCCTACCTACCAACCAAAACAACAATTCAAACCCAACTTCCAAGCCCAAAAACAAACCCAAGCCTTCAATGAAGGACCACCCGGTTTTCAAGGAAGAACATTTTAACCAAGACCACAATTCCAACTACTTAACCAACCCACCACCCAACCTTTATAACAAGCCACCCAACAAATAACAAAACTCCCAACCACTTCAACAATCTATTCAACCAAAATATAACATGGAGCTCATGATGGAGCAAATGATGACAACATAAAACCAGTTCATTACCCAGTCTAACCAAAAACAAAATGAGACCACATCTTCTATCAACCAATTAAGGACTCAAATACAAGTTTCCCAACGAATAACGGATAACCAAATTTTACAATTGGCTTTTCAAGTGAGTCAATTGCAAAGTCCAAATGGCAAGTTTTCGGGCAAGACCGAATAAAACCCAAAAATGGTTAATGCCATGCATTTGAAGAGCGTTAAAGAGTTGGAAGATCGAGCACCCATGAAGATAAGGAAGAGTAGTCAACGGAGGTTGTGGTTGAGCCACCAAAAGTGGTTGAATATGAACTTGTAGAAATTGTGGTGGAGACACCCATGGTGATTGATGAACCACCTAAGGTGGTTGATGAATCCAAACAACATGTTGTGAAGCCATATGTGCCACCAATCCCTTTTCATCAACGGTTGGCAAGAGCAAAACTTGAGAAAAAAATATGGGAAGTTCTTGGAAATGATGAAGGGAATCAGCATCACTATTCCTTTCATTGATGCTATTAAAGAGATTCCAACATATTAAAAATTCTTGAAGGAGTTGATTTCTAACAAGAATTCCTTGAATGCTTCACCAGCGGTGAATTTGCCTAAATAATGTAGTGTTATTCTAATGAATGAGTTACCCCAAAAGCTTGAAGACCCAGGGAGTTTCTCAATAACTTGTGCTATTGGGACCGTTCGCATTGAAAGGGCCCTATTTGACTTGGGGTCTAGCATTAACCTCATGCCACTCAAGATTTTCAAGAAGTTGGAGGATTTTGAACTCTCCCCACATAGGGTATCTTTGGAACTAGGGGATAGGTCGGTGAGGTATCCTATTAACCTTGTGGAGGAAGTTCCACTCAATATGGGGAAGCTTGTTATACCTTGCGATTTCTATGTCATGGATATCTCCGAAGACACCAAAATTCCTATAATATTAGGGCGCCCTTGCCTTGTTACGGGGGGGGGGGGGGGGGGTGCCTTGATTGATGTAAAAAGTAGGAAACTCTCCCTCCAAGTTGGTGAAGATAAGATGGAATTCTCATTGAATAACACTTTGAATGAGCCTTCGAAGGGAAAAACTTGCTACATGGTTGATGTTCTTGAAGAATGTATTGAGGAAAAGCAAGTTGAAGGGGATAATAGTCTACAAGGGTTCCTTGAGGGTAAGATAAAAGATTGCAAGGAGCACAAGGAATATGCATTGGCTATGGAATCAACAATCTTGGAAGATTCAAACAAAGAATTTGAAAGCTTAAGGAAGGACGGTAAAAAATAGGAGAGATCCATGCCTCCTCAAGTGGAGTTGAAACCTCTTCCTTCTACTCTTATACATGCTTTTGTTGGTTCTAATGACACATACCCTATTATTGTCAATAGTGCACTCAATGACACCGAACTTTAAAAATTGCTTGAGATTATGAGAAAATATAAGGATGACAATGGGTACTCACACTACTATAGATACAGGCTATAACAACGGGTAAAAACCGTTGTAAAAACAAAAATCGGACGTTGTTAATGCGGCCGTTGTAAAAGGTATTTACAACGGTTAGGTTATTTACTTAAACCGTTGTCGAAAGTATTCACCACGGTTAAAAGCCGTTGTTGTTGCGTGTAAGCCGTTGTGGAAAGTGTTTCAAAAATTTGGTGGGAATAATATAACAACGGTTATCATATGAATAACCGTTGGTGTAACTTTCCCACCAAAATTGTGAAGACTTTTAACAACGGGTATATGCTAAAAACCCATTGTTGAAATTTGTAGTAACAACGGTTCTTCATTTAAAACGTGTTGTTGAATATTATGCGCGGGTATTTACAACGGTTCTTATTTTAAAACCTGTTGTTGAATATTATGGCGGGTATTTGTGAAAGGTATTTACAACGGTTTTTGTTTTAGTAACCGTTTTTATTACGAACTCCTAATGTTTTTAAAAATTAAATTTGTTTCATGCCATTAAAAAACCTGCATATATCAGCAGCATAAATCACAGCTGGGTTCATCAGAACTCAATAGATTCAATTCAACCACAACAAAAGAAGACATCATATATATATATATATATATATATATATATATATATATATATATATATATATATATATATATATATATATATATATATATATATATATATATATATATATATATATATATATATACTTACAAGGAGTAAAATTTACACGAACTAATCATTCCCTAACTTCAACAAAAAAATTACTAATAAGCTGATATAAGCTCTGAGTATCATGCATTTAGCCTTCAGCATTGCTATGTTCTAAGACGTATTTGCCTAACATGTCCCTTACCTCGTTTATATCTTGCCATTTATACTGCTGAAGGTCTTGTGACGCGTTGATTACATACTGCGGAAATAACAAAGACAAGACATTATTGTAACAACATACATCATTCAGCATAGCAACATCATGGTATAGCAGCAAGCAAGACAACATCAACTCTAATTTAAAAAAAGTAATAAACACATTATTAAATTACTAACCTTTTCTAGAATAAGGATATATCTTCGCATAATAATCTCGTACATGAACCGACAAACGTAGTGTCCACATTATATGCTATCCGGCTGGCGAGGGACCTACTATTACATAAAAACAAATAGGCGAGAGAAGGCTCACATCAGAATCTTGAACTTTAGGTATTGTATTAGTATTAAACACAGATTTTTGCACTTAAGGTATTGTATTTGAGCACGTACCCCTGTTATCGTAATAAAAGTAGGGCCATCATCAGAATCTTTCATGGGTTGATCCTGCTCGTTAGCTCTTTTCTTCTCAAAGGCCCTTTTTTTAAAAAAAAAAAAACGAGGAAGAAACTCATTTTTTTAGGGGCAAAAATGAGCTTTTTTCTATAAATAAAAATTGAAAATGTTTTTTGGTGAAATGTGAAAATTATATTAATAATTAAGATAGTGTCATACATTCACCAAGAGAAGCCTACCATAGCACCCCTACAACACAACTATAATAATAACCAGTTACATCCAAGGGAACCATCTCATACACTGATACTTAGAAGACCACTGCTAATTTTGAGCTCTACTCTGCACAATATCCTGCACCTTCTTGACAACAGCTGAAGGGAAGAAAAAACCATCCACCCTGCACACATTGTGTACCATCCACAACTGATAAACCAAGGCCAATATGGTAGCATTGACAATCCTTTTCTTCATTAAAGATCTACATCTCCATGAAGAGAACCATTCAAGGATCCCACTGTCAGGCATATCAACACCCAACCAGTCAGTGATCAATGCCCAACATTGTCTGCTGAACCTGCAATGGTAAAACAAATGGGACTGGTCCTCAGGCTGCACCAGACACATGTCACAGGTACTATCCTGAATAACCCCAAACCGCACTAGTCTATCCTTAGTCATGAGTCTACCTTGGATAGCTAGCCAACCAATAAACGAATGCTTGGGCACATTAAATCGATTCCAAATAACAGGATGCCAAGGAACCTTAGCCTGAATACCTTGCAGCCAAGAATAGCCCTCAGAAATAGTATACCTCCCTGCATTAGTCCTCCACTGACCATTACAGTAAGCAGGTTTAAATTGGTCCTTTACCTGGCAAAGCTTTCTCCATGTCCAGCTAGAACTAGAAGTAGGTACGTAATCCAGCCAGTTCTTGTCTTTAATGTACATATTATTTACCCAACGAATCCACAGATGATCTGCCTTCAATGCAAGCCACCATACATATTTGCCCAACATTGCTACATTCCAGAGTTTACAATTTATAATACCAAGACCTCCAGCTTTTTTATCAGTGCAAACTTTAGACCACGCAACAGGGGACGTTTTCAAAAAACCCTCAGACCCACTCCACAAGTAATTCCTACAAATAAGCTCAATCCTATCCATCACAGTTAAAGGAATGATAAATATACGAGACCAAAAACTGTGCAACTGGGAAAGAACAGACTGGAATAATAAAATTGAAAATGTTATTATAAATAAATCAGTATTATAAACTTACTTAATAATCAGTCGCTTAAAAGTCTCGCTAGGTGGATTATGTATAGAGTCCAACCAAAAAACTTTCTTCTTCGCCGGCATGATGGCTGCTAGCACCCAATGAGTCCTACATCAAAAGACATCATCATTATTAACAAGTACATATATTTGTTATGAAAATGCAATTGTAGGGGGAAACGTAATATTAATTTGTTTATTACCCGTTTTCATTATAAGGGGAAAAAACCAGCTTCTTGGTTGTCGCCAATTGCTGAGCAATATAATCTACCCGATCTTCGAACGAAAAAATCGAGATAAACATAGATAAAATATGGGGCACAGGAATCCGTATTGATCACTTGGAATCTTGTTCTCGGGGATCACTCTCAATTTCAATATCCTACATTATTACGGTATTAATTCCGGTATTTAAAACACTATCTAGTAGTCAGAATATTAGAATATGAAATTATTTATTAAGAAACTTACTTCATCCAAACAAATAGGTGTTGGACATCAATCTCGTCTAGGCCAGCCCAAATGGCTAGCATATCCCATGACATAATTGCTTCGCGCTCAACCCCTAGAATATGCTCCTCGAGCGGAATAATTATCAATTGCACATTTTCTATGCGATCATAAGCCTCCTCATACAGTTTCCTCATCGTCACCGTTCTTACTTTTAGCATGTAATCCTTCCCAGAATATTTTGTGGAGTTTAAACTCCTAACATCTTTCAGTTCGGGGAAATAATAATTCTTTGATTTTGTGCTACTACCACCAGCCTACACATGTAGATAATTAAAATAATAAAAAATCAAAAGGTAACATATCCTAGCTAGCTAGTTGGAGTAATAAAAATAAAAGAGTACTTAACTAAATACCTCATCAACTTGCTCTTTCAATGATGAGGTAGTAGTAGCAGGTATGACTGGGGACTTAGGCTTATCCGTCTTTTTTGTCCCCTACACAAAATTTCCATGCTTTTTAGAAATATAGAAAAAATATAAAAAAAGGGAGGTTTTTAAAAAAATGGAGAAGTTAATTAAATACCTCATCAAGTTGTTGTCTGGACGAGGTAGTTGGCATGTCCGGGGACTTAGGCTTATCCGCCTTAGCCGGCTTTTTTATTCCCTACAAAAAATTTCCATGCTTTTTAGAAATGCAGAAAAAATATAAATAAAGGGAGGTTTTCAAAAAAATTGAGAAGTTAATTAAATACCTCATCAAGTTGTTTTGTCTCGACGAGGTAGTTGGCATATCTGTGAACTTAGACTTATCCGCCTTAGCCGGCTTTTTTGTTCCCTATAAAAAAAAATAACATATAAATTTAACATATAAAAACATTCAACAATTAAAAATTTAACATATAAAGGTATTTTTTCTAACCCCAACTGCTTTCGGCTGAGGCGGAGATGAATGAGCCAGGAAGATGTGAGATTCAGGCCATTGGATGAAACTTCCAACCGCATCTCCCAGAATGGTAATGTCGTCACGAACTGGGACGGGCAGTTGAAAGTTTTCATGGCCTGGAAAGACTTCAGTTATCTCCACTTTTCTATGATTCGGCAAAAATTTTTCGCCATGAACAGCCACTACAGTTTTCGCTGCTGATTTGGTGGGCACTTCAACGAGAGCTCGGCCAACACGCACAATTGGTTTATCGAATTTAGGGTCAGCAAGAATAACTGGCCTCTTGTTTACGGACTGAAGAATACACATACATTATTATATCCCAAAATTTAATAGAATTCATATAAATTTAACTAATTAAACACTTCATGCATACCTTACTGAAAACAGTGAACTAACTTGAAGGGAATGTATGCTGTTTTCCATCAGCCGTCTTCTCAAGTTGCATCTCCTTTTCAGACCCATTATTTACCTAATAAAATTAACCAATGGCACGATGTCAGAAGTTATAGCATTAGAGCTGCAGGGAACACACCCCCTGATCTTACCCAAAAAAAAAAGAAAAGAAAAATAAGGAAGTAATAGGTACCTGATCGGCTTTAGTTGTTACAACTTCAGAAGCATTAGGTACCTGATCTTTCTGAATCTCGTTGACCGATACTTCCTTCTCATGTATTGCCAAGGTAGTAGTGTTCTCGGCCTCTTGACCAATCTGTTGTACCTATTACCCCTTTTAATGACATCCTTCATCATCTTCACTTCTTCTTCGGAAAGCTTGCCTCCATCATTCATCTTTAGTAGTACGGATGCCATTAACTGAAGCTGCGTGCCAAGAATGTAATGTTTCAGCAATTTTTATCCCAACAATAACATGTGAATTGAACTTAAATGAAAATAATAGAATAAATGGTACCATGTCAGCCTTCTCAGCCTTAGTCTTCCTTTTCTTCTTTTTCGGGGCAGTTGTCCCATAATATTTCGTTACTCCTATCTATAACGGGACGCCCCTCAATCGACCTAGATGTTCGGGTCGGTTGATCGCTCTAGCAAGAACGTCATCACGACCATTGGGAGTGAATTTCCCTTCTTCTACCTCCTTCAATACCTTGTCCTATAATATATTAAATAAATTTCAAATTATATTTGTGACTAAAATAATAAAGTTAGTAATGAACTCGTCTTAATAAAATAATGCTTACTATGTTGGCCAACACTTCCTCATCATATTTGTCACGCGACCGGGATCCTTTAGGCGTGTGCCCTGCTTTATAAGTTACATGCCGATCCAAGTCAGTCACTCCCTTTGCCACCTACACATTAACATGGTAACAGTTATACATGTAAATGTGTATTAAGTCCAAGTGTGATTAAAAAAATCAAATCTCACAAGGGAATGCATGCTACTTACGAGGTTGTCCTTTATCAATCTGTAACCGCCTCGAGAACCATACCATTTCCCCTTCTTGCATGAAATATTAGCACGATTTCTTATGCTAACGGCCTTCAAATTATATAAAAGCGCAAGTAGATGAGATAATAAAAAGATTATATAAAGAACTCATTAATTATAAAAATGATAGGTAAATCGTTAAAAGACGAGGATATTTAACCTGAAACTTCTCACTAGTTCTCATCGCTTTGAAAAGATCTCATTGTTCCTGACTGATGGTGGGACACTTATTGTCTCCCGGTGGGCTCTTGCGCATCTCCCCCTGTTGCCTTGTCCACATATAACCAATCCCTAGCAACGTCACACTTCCACTGCCTTAGGGCACCCCCTGCCTTCTGCATTAAATACTTATCATGGCATTCATCGGGTATATCAAAGGCTTCCTTTATACGAGCCAAGTATAACTTCCCCAATTTTGGATTCAAATTTCTAACATCATCTAAATGGATAGGCACAAACTGTCAACCTCCAATCCAACTGGATAAAAAACCCGCATTTGGACCAGTAGGGAAACCCTTCGAGCTCCATGTTATTTTAAGCGGCTCTTTAGCGGCTATAGCTGCAAGGGCTTGCGGGCACTTCGTAGCACCCCTCTCACCAGGTTTATTATCATCCCCACGCTTATTATTCTTTTGGCTTCTTTTCCGTTTTTCACCCATGATAATCCTAAAACCCAAATATGAATGAAATAGTAAATGAACAACTTAACAACGTCATGCAGAGTATTATCTAAAACCCTAAAGAGGAATGAAAATTTAAAACAACAGTTTGAGCTTCTAAAATCCTAAACCCTAATAAGAGGAGTGAAATAGATGATGCGGGATGATAAAGATAACAAAGAAGACGAAAAACAAACAGATGCATAAAAAAGAAAAAAGATGATCGTCTTAAAACCCTAATGACAAAACACAAAATTAAAGTGAATTTACCTAATGATGATGATGATGATAAAGAGAACGAGCAGGATTATAAGGGAAGGCAACGGAATCTGGGCGTCGGAAACTGGGCGACGGCCGGCAACGAGAATGTAGAAAGCGGGGGAGAGAGAATAATAAACTCAGGATACCAACGGTTGAACTGGTATTGTGTGTGTTTGTGTGGTATGCTGTATGTGTTTGTAAATTAGTTTTTTATTAAGACAAACTATTGACAACGGGTCCTCAAAACAAAACCGTTGTTATATGTTAATAACAACGGGTCAATAAAAGTCAACCGTTGTCAAAAATTTATTACAACGGTTAAAATATACCCGTTGTGATATATTTTCACCAAATTTGCGCCAAAATAAAATATGTCTAAAAAATAAATGACAACGGGTAGGGGTACTACACCCGTTGTTGAAAGTAATAACAACGGGTAATGTAACTATAACCGTTGTTGATAGTAATAACAACGGGTGATGTAAATATAACCGTTGTTGAAAGTATTAACAACGGGTAATTTAAATATAACCGTTGTTATTGTTGAACCTTTTTTTTTAAATTACTGTAATTCCATTACAAAGCTATCAAACTGTAACAATACATACTTTAACAACAGAAGCACTATATACTTGTAACATTATTCAAAATTTCAACAACAAAGATCCACATCTAATAATAAGATCAAGAAAATAAGACAACACCAAAGCATGCATGCATCTTTGCATATCTACAGATTTACCATTCCATGCAAATTTGGGAATCTTTAACAATTACCATTGCTTCTATTGGCTTTTTAAAGCTACCAAAAGCTAAAGACAACACATCTCAAACTTGCTATAAATTCAGGCATCCCATTAGCTCCCCACAACTCACAAATAAATTAAACCATCAAATTACTGGTCTGAAAATGACTCAAAATGTTGGTCGTCCATATCACTGTGTCCTGATGAATGCCCCAGGCCACATAGATATAGACAATGGAAAATTTGCTGCCAAGAGCTTTAATCCTTTGAGGAATAAGCTTATTGAGCTGGGATACTCGGTCAGCAAAGTTAAGCCACAATGGGGGCCATGGGGATTCAAAGGGAGTCTACTCATTCAGTTTATAACATCACCTGCACATGCAGAATCAGCATTTAAGCTTCACCATGGATGAGATACAGTGGGTAGATCATATGAGAACGGAGGAAGTAATAACTTACATTATGGACCATCTTAGGATCGGGGACGTTTCTTGGATGTCATAGTTTCTTCGTTAACCCAAATACCTTCACCATGGTCATCACGCATATAGATGCTTTCAGTGTCCTCATGATCAGTGTCAACATCGTCGAAATAAGATACAGTGGTAGAGTGATCCATTCCCTCAAAATCACATCCTGATCATCATTACCATTATCGGATGACTACTCCTTCTACTCCTTATAGACAGTACAACAAACCACTTCTTATCTATAGGATCGGTGACATAGAACACTTGTTTAGCTTCGGATGCCATTATGAAAGGATCATCCTTATTATTGCCAACCTTACCCAGATTGACCAACGTAAATCCAATCTTATCCTTTCGGACACAATGGATGTTGTTATCAACCCAGTTACATCGAAACAAAGGCATTGTGAAATCAATGTAATCTAGTACTAATATTTCTTGAATAACACCATAATAAAGGCATTTTCCCCAAATAGGCTTTTTATCTTTTGAAGTAGCAAAGTGCATTGCCTCAAATTCAGAACTCACACCACTATTTTGCATTGTGCTCAACTCATCTTGCTCGCGGGTGTAAAAAGTATATCCATTAATGGCAAAACTCGGTGACCCCATCTTTGCATTTGGACCTAAACCAAGACGTAGTAACCTAGGAGAGATGTCATCGCTTAGGGGGCACCGGTCCAAAACCGGACCGACCGACCGAACTGTTTAGACGCTTTGGACCGAACCGTATCGACAAATTTCATGGACCGACCGACCGATTACAAAAATTCCGACCGACCGACCGAAAATTCCGTCCAAGATCGACCGAGTTGGACCGAATTACCCACTTTTTTCAAATTCCGGTCCAAAAATTCCGTCCATTGACCGGATCGGACCGGTTGGACCGGTTTGGACCGGAATAAAAATACAATTTTAAGAAAAAATGCAAATAACAATAATTTGGACATTCCAAACCGTCCGGACCGAAAATACGGTCCCGGACGGACTTCTTGGAAAATGGTGGACCGGAGACCGGACCGAATTTTTAATTCCGGTTCCGGTCCACTAGATTCCGGTCCGGACCGGTCCATTTTTCCGGTCCGGACCGGATTATGCCCACCCCTAGTCATCGCCAGTTTGATTCGTACACTCTAAGACAATATTCCTAAACCACTCTGCAAACGTCTTCGTATGCTCGTTTGCAATCCACTTCTCAGTCTTATTTGGGTGATCGTATTTGAGCTCATCTTTGTGTTGTTGAATATAAGGTTGCACCTCATCTTCGTTGTTTAGCACATACGTATGTGCTAAATGCAACATTTCACGTGTCATAATTTTTTCAATCCGGCCCCTAATACCTTTTCCGGTCATCCAGTCACTATGACGATTCTTAGGAACGCCAATCAACTCCTCAGGGGAGAGATGAGCGTAACAATATGAATGAGCTTCGTCTAAAATAGCGCGTTCAGCAATACAACCTTTCGGACGATACCGATTAGATGTATAGTCCTTGTAGACTTTCATCAATCTTTCGAAAGGATACTGGTATCTCAAGTACACGGGCCCAAGGTACAAAATCTCCCTAACCAAGTGAATGGTCAGATGAATCATGATAGTGAAGAAAGAGGGTGGAAAATACATTTCCAACTGACAAAGAGAGGTTACAACGAGGTCCTTCAATGAATCCGCGTCATCGGGATCGATGACTTTCTCGCATATGGACTGGAAGAAGAGACAGAATCTAGTTATAGCATATCTTACCTTTTCAGGTAAAATGGAACGAATAGCCACAGGTAGTAATTGTTGCATCAAAGTGTGACAATCATGTGACTTTAACCCGGTGAGTTTTAGGTCTTGCATCGACACTAGGCTTTTGATGTTCGACGAATAACCATGTGGCACTTTAATTCCATTTAAGCATGCACAAAACTCTTTTTTCTCATTCCGTGAAAGGGTATACGCTGCTGGCGGTAAAAATGTACGATTACCTCTCTTTTGTGGTGCCAACTCTAGCCTAATACCCATCATTTTCATATTTTCCCTAGCTGCGGCATTATCCTTTGTTTTACCGGAAACATTCAGAAGGGTATTGATAATATTATCACAGACATTTTTCTCATTGTGCATGAAATCGAGGCAATGCCTGACCTCCAGGTCAGGCCAATAGGGAAGTTTATTAAAAAATATGGATCTTTTATTATACCCACGAGTAGACAATTTAGAGCCGCTCTTCTTCCCATAATCTATCTCAATATGCTTTACTTTCTGATAAACTTCATGCCCACTCAAAATTCTAGGAGGTTGACGAAGTTCTTGTCTTCCATTGAATGTTTTCTGCAACTTGCGATAACAATGGTCATGATACAAGAACCTCCTATTTCCCATATACACATACTTACGAGAAGACTTCAAGTATTCAGACTCGATATCCTCCCCACACAATGGACAAGCCTCTTTCCCATGAACTGTGTGCCCAGAAAGGTCGCCATAAGCCGGATAGTCAGATATTGTACACAATAACATCGCTCTCAAATTGAAAGTTTCGTTCTTATATGCATCAAATAATTCTATCCCACTATCCCACCACATTCGCAAATCATCTAGATGAGGTTCCAAAAACATCTATATCATTTCCAGGTTGTTTAGGGCCGGAAATTAACAACGACAACATCAAATACTTTCTTTTCATGCACACATATGTAGGTAAGTTATAAATAGCCAACACTACTGGCCAATACTATGTTGGCTACTCATGTTTCCGTGTGGGTTCATTCCATCAGTGGACAGCGCTAGACGTAAGTTTCTAGGTTCATTGCCGAACTCAGGATACTTAGCGTCGAACGATTTCCATTGCATACAATCTGTCGGGTGTCTTAGCTCTCCATCATTTATTCTTCCTGTTTCATGCCAAGTTTACATTTTTGAATCATCGGGATTCGCATAAATCCTTATGAATCTTGGTATCACTGGAAAATACCACAACACCTTAGCCGGGATCCCTTCCTTATCCTTATAACGCCACTCCAAACATTTAGGGCAATTGGTTAAGTTTTGATATAATTTCCGATATAATATGCAATCATTTGGACATGCATGTATTTTCTCATATTTCATACCCACTCCTTTTATTAGTTTTTTTGCCTCATATGTCTTAACAGGTAGAACATTACCATCAGGAAGCAACTCCTTTATCAAGGCTAAAAAAATAGTGAAACACGTGTCACTCACCCCATTTGCCCCCTTGATATTATACAACGTCACCACAGCCGACATTTTTGTGAACTTACAACCAGGATACTGAGGTGCTTCAGACTCACACAACTTCTCATACATGTTGTTAAGGTCATCCCAATTAATAGTGTCATCACCTACATCTTCAAAAGCATTCGACTCATCATCATTCTCTTCATTATCTATAGACCCAACATTCAACTTCTCTGCTTCCAACTCTTCCAACTCAAAAAACTCGGCAAACTCAGGATCATCAGATAGCCTTTCGTGTACCTCAACATCATCTTCTTCAGAGCTATTCTCGTCCTCTAATGGTTCCCCATGAAAAATCCAACGTGTATAGGATCGACTAAATCTCCACTTTTCTAGGTGTATTTTAACGTCTGGAAAAGCCATATAGCTAATATTACCACATATTTCACAAGGACATGCAATACTAGAAGAACCTTTCAAATTGTTCGAAATGACTTCATAAAATTCAGCTAAACCATCCTTATAGTTGCGGTCACTCATATTTGCATCAATCATCCAAGTTCGAGTCATTTTTCTACATTCGTAATATATAGGCAACTAATTCAGAAAATCCATTAATAGGCAAACAAATAAACGAAATTCAGGAAAGCAATTAAGCTAAATTATCAACAAATTAGATAATAACCCAAAAAATCCTATATCTATAAGCGTTGCTAAGAAACATATATACTTGATTGATAAACACGATGAGGGAGAGAAGATGGTGACAACAGTGACGGAGATAAAGACAGAGAGACGGTCAGAGAGGAATGGAAGATGATATTTGTGTATAGTAGCAGTATTAGCTTGTGTTTGTGTTTTGTAGCGTATAGCAGAATAAAGCAATCTGTTGTTCTTAAGATTTGCATTACATTAATAACAACGGTTATTCAGTCTACAACCGTTGTTACAACCTAATAACAACGGGTTCTAAACAAACCATTGTAATTACTTTTCACTAATTTTGCGCCAAAATATTAACAACGGTTAAAATGTATTACAGATTCAACCGTTGTTATTAGTTTTTTATTAACAACGGTTTTGAAAGTATGACCCGTTGTTAAAACCAATAACAACGGTTAACAACACAGAACCGTTGTAATTAAGTTTGGTAAAATTTGCGCCATCCATTCTACAACGTCTTATGATGATTTTCGTGAATAAGCGTTGTTAAAGGGCCGTTGTAGTTGCCTGTATTTGTAGTAGTGTCAATTGGCGATATTAAGGGAATTAGCCCTTCATTTTGCACCTATCACATTCATTTGGAGAATGCGGGTTCGTCATCCATTGAACCTCAATGCTGTCTTAACTCTACAATGAAAAAGGTGGTTAGGAAGGAGGTGTTGAAGCTTTAATTTATGATGCAAGTATCATTTACCCTATCTTCGATAGTGCATGAGTGAGTCTGGTGCATGTTGTGCCAAAGAAGGGTGGTGTCATGGTGGTGGCTAATGACAAAAATGAGTTAATCCCAACAAAAATCACAACGGGTTGGAGGATGTGTATAGACTAAAGACGCCTCAATAAGGCGACTAGGAAAGACCATTTTCCCCTTCCCTTCCTTGACTAAATGTTGAAAAGGCTTGCCCAATATTCTCAATTTTGTTATCTAGACGGGATTTCGAGATTCTTCCAAATCCCAATTCACCCAAATGACCAAGAAAAGACTACATTCACATGTCCTTTCAGCTCCTTTGCCTAAAGGCCCATGCCCTTTGGGCTTTGCAATGCGCAGACTACTTTTCAAAGATGCATTTTAGCTATTTTCTCCGAATATGTTGAAGATATAATGGAGGTGTTTATGGACGATTTCTCCGTCGTAGGCACCTCATTTGAGGGATGTTTATCTAATTTGAATAAGGTCTTAAAGAGGTGTTAAGAAACCGGCTTAGTTTTGAATTGGGAGAAGTGTCACTTCATGGTGACATCTGGATTGTCTTGGGTCATGTAGTGTCAAGAAAAGGCTTGGAAGTTGATTAAGCCAAGGTTGAAGTCGTCAAAGCCCTTCCCCGTCCTACAAGTTTCAAGGGCATTAGAAGTTTTTTAGGACATGCCGGTTTCTACCGGAGATACATAAAGGATTTCTCCTTGATTACCCGACCATTGACCACTTTGCTTGGTGAGGACGTGCCCTTTGAATTAACTAATGAATGTTTGAATGCTTTAATAGGTTGATGTGTGTTTTAAAACCTCAAGTGAACGGTGTTGTTGTAGCACTTGAGAGTCGATTCATGGGGAGCGAGATATGAAATAATCGTCTATTCTAGTTATGATGTTTAGCTAAGCCGATAAGATAAGGTTTGATTTTTAACTAGCAACTAAAATACTAAAATGAGAAGCAACTAGACTAGATATGGAATATGAGCAAGTTATTGTAAAAGTTGTAATTCAATAATTGAAAAGGCCTAGGACCCGATTTCTCACCAACAATTTGTATTTATTGTCATTATTCCATTTAGCTATTCATTGGGGCGATATGTAAGGAGGAGATGGCTCTAATTCTCCTAGCACCCCGCTCTCGAGTTCGCACTAGGACACTAGACTTCCCAACAACCCTCCCTCTCGGTCTCGGAGGTCGGAATCCTTAAGTAGAAGCCCGACTACCCTAGAAGCATGCACTATCCCAAGGTATTCTAGAGTCAACTAACTCCATTAAGCCCACATCAATTTCTGGGTCGTCCAACTCCTTCTCTCGAAGGTCGAATTCAAACACAAGATTAGAGGTGTCCTCCCTTGGTTCTCCCTTTCGGTCTCAACCTAGTTGGACAATACGTCTAAGTTGGGTACCCGATTCCCGATCTAACCGACCCTCACCGGTGGACAAGGGTCACAAATCAACATTACGCACAATAAACCAATATAATAAGTCAATCCTCTAGCCCTAGTTAAAGGATTACTCACGTTGGGGTTAATCGAGTCCTAGTTAAAGGATTACTCACTACTCATGTTTATTAAGCTTATATAAATGATAAACTTTAGACCTTTGACATTAAACATGACAAAGTTTGGATTTTTAGTAATTATCTTGCAATAAACAAATTAAAAGAGATGGGAAACAAATAGGACTAAGATTCAACAACAACTAAGCATAAAGGAAAAATCTTTATGAATAAGTTACGCAAATATTCAAACTTGGAATCAATAAATATGTAAACAAATAACAAAGTAAAGAAAGAGAAGAGAAATATTACCAATAAAGAAGAAACAAAAACAATAAGGAAGAACAATGAAAGATTTAAGCTTGGATTGATGAAGATTGAGTCACAAATTTTAAGTAAGTTGAGTTTCTTTCACTAAGATATGAATATATGAGTTTAGATCGATAAAATTTCTGGGTTCTCTGTTTAAATAGTAGGTTTACAATGCACAAAATGACGTAGTTTAGGTAGTCGGTGCGCTACGCCAAAACTGGAGCTGGGCACGGTGGGGACAGCACGTCATGACAGCACATCGCCTTAATTTTTGGAGGAGAACCGCTGTAATACCCGGTCATTGTGGGACCCGTACTTAGACCTTGGGATACGTGAGAGGACCAGTAGACCCGATAAGAGATCACTCGGGAGGGAAGGATAGCCTTACACTAGACCTAGACTAGACCAAGTGGAGCTGCAGCGGATCGAGTTGGTCAACTCGGTTGAGTGAAGAGTATACTCGACCGAGTGAATCCACTCAACCGAGTAGAGTACTACTCGGGTGAGTGAGTCCACTCGACCTAGTGTACTCGACACTCGGTTGAGTGACACTGTTTCAGAACACAGGATTAAACTCTTTCTTCCCGAACCCTAAAATCATTTCTAGCTTTCTCCTTATCTCTCCAAACACTCTCCCTTCTCTCTAAACCCTCACAAACACCTAATACTTGGGATTCAAGCTTGGATTAGAGGATTTCCCACCTTCCTCTTCATCTCCTTCATCTAGTAAGTAAAGATCTACCCTTTTCTAGTCTTTCAATCCCTAACTTTTGGGGATTTCGTTATGGGTAATTAATTAGTGATTAGCATGTGTAATAGGGGTAATTAAGGGGTAATAATAAGGGATTTTGTAGTATAAACTAGTATAGGATGCATTGTGATAGTTATTATGTGATTTGTATAGGATGAGATGGTTTCTTGAGACGGTTTTGGTCCGGATCCGAGTTGCTTGAGGAGATCGCTAAAAGGTAGATTAATCCTACTCGGTTTCAATAATATGGTGTTGTTTATGTTGATGTTGTGATTAGTCTCACATAGTTAGGGCATTGGCATTATAACATGTTTTGTGGTTAATTGCATCATTTTTTTTGGTGAAATGTGAATTAACATTAATAATCATAAGCAATTACATCACCATACATGTCCTTTAGTCATCAATACAATTAGCCTAGCAAACCAAGTTGGTCTAACCAACTCTGACACTTAACCTTACTAAGCTCTAACTTTTGTAACCGCACCCTCAATACAAACTTAATATCATCTATCAAGCCTCGAGGATGAGAAAAGCCATAACTACCTGCTTTTTCAACAAGGAATTACACCGCCATTTAAGAACCCACCTCTCCACATTACCATGCCAATGAATTATCAGCCATGACTGTAAGAGCTGAACACACTGCAGACTGTAGGAGCACTCAAAGAAAAGATGAGAGTGTGTCTCATCCTGCAATCCACACAGAAAACACAACCCAGTAGTAGACACCCCAAACCTCAGAAGACGGTCTTGGGTAAGAAACCTATTATGAATGTAAATCCAAGCACTGAAGTTAAACTTGGGCAAGCTAACTCTATTCCATACAAAAGGTATCCAGTCCTTCTTCTGGTGATCACCTAAGAGCCACTGATACACATGCTGTACAAAGTATTTACCTGGCCAAGCACCAGTCAGAAACCCATCTTTCAATTTCTCCTTAACCTTGCAAATTTGCCGCCAGGTCCAACTAGAACTACTTGAAGGAAGATACTGCCACCGGTCTATCTGCTTTATGTAAATATTATGGACCCATTTAACCCATAAGTTGTCCTTCTTCTGTGCAATCCACCAAGAATACTTCCCCAGTACAACTATGTTTCTTAAATGGCAGTTAATGATGCCCAGCCCACCCTTGTCACAAGGTAAACAACATGTCTCCCATACTATAGGGGGAGCATGCTTTAACTCATCAGAACCTGCCCATAAGTAATTCCTATAAATATATTCCACTTTCTGGATTATCCCCTTTGGTAGTAGGAATATGCGAGCCCAGTAGCTGTGCATTTGTTTCAAAACAGTTTGACTAGAATAAGCCTACCAGCATAACTAAGATGCTTAGTACCCCATCCTCTAATCTTAGCCACAATTTTATCCACCAGCTTACTGCACTCAGCAACAGTCAGTCTTTTGTAGGATATAGTGATGCCCAGATACCTGAAGGGGAGTGTCCCTCTCTGAAAACCAGACATTCTACTAATCTGAGAAGCAACCTCAGTCCCCACACCATTCATATAGAGATCAGACTTGTCCTGGTTGACCATCAAACTAGAAGCTTCGGAAAAAAGTTAAAAAAGCTCTCATCAGGATTTTAACAGAGCATGTATCACCTTTACAGAAAAGGAGTAAGTCATCGGCAAAAGCAAAATAACTAAGTTTAAGAGCCCTGCAAAGAGGATGAAACCTGAATTCATGTCTGGCTGTAACCACATCAAGGATCCTAGTCAAATACTCTAAACAAATGGTAAAGAGCAAGGGGGACATAGGATCCCCTTGCCTCAGACCATGCTTCCCTTTAAAATACCCAAAATTGGACCCATTCAAGGAGAGAGTAAAGGACGTAGTAGTAACACATTGAAGTATCCACTTCACCATTTGAGCTGGGAACCTAAGAGCCACCAACATGTCCTCCACAAACTTCCACTCAATTGTATCATAAGCCTTCCTCATATCAACTTTCATCATAACTCTAGGGGAGCAACTCTTCCTACTATAAAGCCTCACAAGGTCTTGGCAAATGAGTATATTATCCACAATCTCCCTATCTCTAATGAAAGAACTCTAGTTGATGCTAATAATCTCAGCTAGCACCCCAGTCAGCCTGTTACAAATGACTTTGGAAATGCATTTGTAAACAACATTACAACATGCTATGGGTCTGAAGTCATGGACAGTTATTGGTTCATCTTTTTTAGGCAGAAGGGTAAGGTTAGTGGCATTGATGCTACAATATTTTACCACTGTTAAAAAACTCCTTGACATCAAGAATAATGTCCTCCCCTACAATCGTGTCAGCATCATGGAAGAACCCAGCAGAGTAGCTATCAGACCCAGGAGCTTTCTCCACGGGGATAGAGAAGAGAGCTTTCTTAATCTCAGCTGAGGTCACCTCTTTGACAAGTTGCGGAGCTTGCTCCTCACTCACAGTCCTCCCTCTTCTCACCACTTCAAGGCACACATGAGTTACAGTAGTAGAACTCCCCAACAGATCCTGATAATAAGAAATGAAAGCTTGCTCACTCACAGGAGTTAATTGCATCATTAAGAGGATGATTATGACGAGTTGGGTTATATTTCATGTATTGGTTATTATTGTGTATATAGAGGATGTGTTGTTGTTGAGGAGACATAAGATGGTTGGGGACCGTCTTGTGCTTGAGTCGCCTCTTAGAGCTTCCCACTCCAAGAGGGATGTGCACATTAATGGCTTGAGTCACGGAGGGACTCGTGTGGTTGAGACACGACGTCTGGCAGAGGATCTGGTTGGCTTCCAAAACCGGTACGTCCGGGCGTGTCCTGGTACCTGTTTGTGGTTGTTGGTATGTCTGGGTGTGTCCCGATACCAATGTGGTTGTCGGTATATCTGGGTGTGTCCCGGTACCGTGGTAGTGCAGGTTGGTTGATAGTGTGTCATTCATACTAGTAGTCATGTTGTATATTCACATACTTGAGTCGTGTCACACTTTATTTGTTTATTGAAACTGACGTTTGTGTGTCTGTGTAATTGTCACCTATTTCCGGGGTGGCCTGTGTCAATCCATATGATATTTCCAATCATATGGGGAGCAAGTTATGTACAGGTTGTTTGGATAGAACGCGGGAGACGGGACGAGCTTGATGAGCCACGAGACGAGTATAGTTGGTAAGATGAGCGTAGTGGTCATGAGTTGTATTTTATTCATTAGTTTATGTTTGTAATAACTAAACTTATTATTTATTTAATGAAGTTTCTTAATTGTAATTCCGATTTCACTGCCTCGGGAAACCGAGATGGTAACATTTCCTAATTACCTTGGCCGGTTAAGAAGGGGGTGTTACAAACTGGTATCAGAGCGACGATTTTGGAACCTAAACCAATGAACCAAAATGAACCTAGGCGTGTCTAATAAAATGAAGCAGACTCGAGTACATTAGGAGATCGGTTTTGGATGAGTAGGCGCCCTCATAGCAAAAATAGTGCTTATTGTCTCGGTTGGTCACTACGTGGGTGGTTAAGAGTATGGGTGAATGCTATGTGGAAAATTGTATAGTGGCATGATTGCATGAATATGTGATTTGCATTAAGTTCTTGTATGATATAGTTAATTTCCATGATGTATGAAGGTGTGTGGAAGTTGAATGCGAAGTTATTAGGAGTAGTATGCTTAGAAATGGTGAGTATGTGTTTGTATGCGAATGATGACATTGCTCTTTAAATTTTGCACCGTGTGTTATTTGAGTGTATGTTAGTGTATTTGTTGTATATGGTTGGTGACTTATGTTGGTAGAATAGTTATTAGTACTACGATAGTGTACCAAAGACGGTAAAATAGGATTGCGTATAGACTAACTTGGGTGTGTGACGGATAGCCGTTGGACTCCTGAACCTTCTCTTTGTGTTGCATGGACTTCATCATCCTAATCCGACTCGAAATTTCAAGCTTTAAGCGATCACTCTGACGAGTGCGAGTTCACACTCGCCCGAGTACAGTGCACTCGACCGAGATATGTACTAACCTCGGGCAACCGAGATGGTAACACACTTTCATGGTAGGGTGGTCTTGGTAAGGCACCTTGGTATGAGGGGGTGTTACAAAGTGGTATCAGAGCCGAAGATTCCGGCACCTAAACAAATGAATCTAATGAACTTAGGGAGGCTAAATAAAATGAACCCGGGGAGAGTTGTTTGGAGCTACCGCAAAGACTCGGGAGACGTCCCGGAGTCGCAATTTGGCACTCATTAACTCGAGCCGGTCACATGGGGAAGTGTGATGAGAGTTGTGTCTTGTATGTGCATGTATGTGAAGATTCATGTTGATAATAAGTGATGGTTGGAAATATATATGTGGAAAGTCGTAAGTTTGGTGATTGGAGAAATACTAGAGGGGACGGGTTTGTGAACTTTGGTGTATTGGATTTAGCATGTGAATGATTGGTATGATTGTATGTTTATAACGTGGCATTCAGTTCCTGTTGATATATGTTTGTTGAGGGAACAGAAAGCTTGATAGGGGACCTTTTACTGTTTAACCCGTCTTTTGTATGGCTCGGCCGAGCAGGGCGGGTACTAGACCGAGTAGGGAGTACTCGGCCGAGTAACCAAGCACTCGACCGAGTCTTGTTTGGCAGTGAGTAGCAATTGCTACTATATGTGTTTACTCGACCGAGTAAGTAGGTGTACTCGACCGAGTAGTGACTACTCGGCCGAGTATTGTTTTTACTCGACTGAGTGTTGTTTCTGTGTATTTGACGTTGGCTACTGGAGTCGATTACTCGACCGAGTATCTGGGATACTCGACCGAGTAGTCGTTACTCGACCGAGTATTGTCGTATACTCGGTCGAGTGTTCCTTTGGCGGAAGATTGTTACATTTTGAGCCGTAGGCTTTTGTGCTTACATTTCCTTGTTTCTTATCAGCTCAAAATGCCGCCCAAAAGGACCCCCGCGCAGATCCAAGCTTCTGAGATGACTCTTGATGAGGTTCCTCGCATGATTGAGCAACAAGAGGCTCTCCGTGAAGCTCTCATAAATGTGGGAAAAGGGAATGAGAAGCCGATGGATACTACTCAACTCAGCATCATCATTGCTCACTTCAACCCACCCACATATGAAGGGGTGGGAGAACCAAAGCTGCTCGAGAAGTGGCACCGTGAGATTGAAGCTCTCATGGAAATGGTTAAGTGCCCTGACGACATGATCGTTGAGCAGGTAGTATACTACCTGAGAGGTGAAGCTGCAGTTTGGTGGCAAAACGTCAAGGAAGATGCTATAGCTTATTACCAGGCTGAGGGTCTGGGAGCTATTCCTTGGTCCGGGTTGAAGAGCGCTATGAGAGAGCAGTTTGTGCCGGAGCATATCCGACACAAGATAAGATCCGAGTTTGATTCCTTCACCATGTCTGAGGAGATGACAGTCATTAACTACTATCATCGGTTCCTAGAGCTATCTCTTTATGTTGAGGACATGCAGCTAGGACATAGGGGTTTGGCTCTCCGTTTTGAGAGGGGTTTATCTGCCAAGATCGTGATTCATATGCCATTTGGGGTTGCTACTGACCTTAAGGAAGTGTACCTAAAAGTGGGCCAAGCTGAGAGAATGGTAGATCTC
>NC_133529.1:35462175-35524402 GCF_048544455.1 Silene latifolia | reverse complement strand
GAGAGAGAAGGGTTCTTATAAGGCCATTATATCTTATGAGACCCTAAGTCCTTATAAGGACCTTAGGATGGAAGGGATGGAGGGATGAGATTACATCTCATTCAAGAGTCACAAATGAACCTTCCTAATCTCCCTCCCTAATCCTGTATAACTCCTCCTAATCTTGTACTCCCTCCGTACTAGACCAAAGGCAACACTTACTATAAACGGGCGTACCACACCAAAGGTAACATTCCTTATTTGGCCCACAACATTACCAAGTTATCCTTATACCCATTTGATATTTACACAAAATGTCATTACATACCACACCTACCAACCCACAGTTAAACCCACAATTACATACCCCACCTATTTTTTCCTTCTTTACCCTTACTTTTTCCACTTTTTCTTAAATACTCCAATTTTCCCTATGTTACCTTTGGTGTGGTACGGAGGGAGTATAACTCTTTCACCATTCTAATCTCCCAACTCACTTCCTCATTCCCTCATCCTCTCTCATTTCTTATATTCACTCTTTCTCTCTCATTTTCCTCCCACCCTCTCTAAAAAAAAAAAAAAAAACAAAACAAAAAAAAACAAACTGAAACCAACATCAACAACGACATCAACACCAGCCGGCCTCCATCAACCAACAACAACAACGACAACAACCAGCAATAACAACCAACAACAACACCGACAACCACCACCCTATCACTCCCTTCTTCCCGTCGCCTGCCACCACCACATCCCGACACAACCATTCACACCACACACGACAACATCCCGACCACCCTCTGCCGGCAGCCACAACTCGCCCACCACCACCCGACACCGGATCTAATCCCTACTTGCCGCCGCTTTTCTCCTTACCTGCTGCCGCCTCACCGACACCGATCTCCCTTTCTCCTTTTTCCTTTCTCCCTCCCTGCTCTTCCTTTCTCCTTTTTTTCGTTCTTTTTTTTTCGTCAATTTTTTTTTCGTTTGGTTTTATGTTTTATGTTTTTTTTAGATTTTAGATTTGCTTTAGGATTTGAGGGTGTTGTTTTTTTGTGATTGATATTTGGTTTTTTGTTTTGTTATTGTTATTTGGTTTTTATTATTGGTATTTGGAATTTGGTTTTTAGTTATTTGGTTATTTGTTATTTTTCAAGTTTTTTTTAAGTTTCATATTTTGGGCTAAAGTTATACAATAATCAAAATGGAGTTATACTGTTAATGTCTAAAGTTATACATTGTATAAATTGAAGTTACACAAATTTTGGACTAAAGTTATACATCTTGTCTATTAAAGTTATACACGTATACTTTGTACTAAAATTATACAATTTACGTATACTTTGTACTAAAATTAATTTACGTATACTTTGTACTAAAATTATACAATTTACGACTAAAGTTATACAATTTACGACTAAAGTTATACTATTTACGATTAAAGTTCCACCCTTGAAAAATTAAATTTACGACTAAAGTCTACTTTTTTGACTTAATGTTGGTATTGTTGCTTTGTTTTAAGATTCTAATTTTAAAGTTTAGATGGTTTTTTTTGCAATATTATTATCTCTTATGTTAAATATCGTCTTATTTTATATTCTCTCATTTCTCATTATGTGTAGCTGTCGTAGATTTAATATAGTTGTTGTCGTCGATTTTTGATTTTAGTCTTGCTATATATTTTTATATAAAAATATGAATTAGTGTAACTTTATTTTTGATATTAGTCTTGCTATATATTAATTTGATAATTTTATTTATTTTAGAACTTTGTTGGAATTAAAGTTGTACTATTTCCGTCTAAAGTTGTACAAATTTGTACTAAAGTTATACAAAAAATGACTGAAGTTATATACTATTATGGACTAAACTTATACAAATTTGGACTAAAGTTATACAAAAAATGACTGAAGTTATACTATTATGGAGTAAAGTTATACAATTTTGGACTAAAGTTACACAAATTTGGACTAAAGTTATACAAATAAAGACTAAAGTTATACAAAAATTGACTAAAGTTATACAAAAATGAGATTGAAGTTATACAAAAATGGACTAAAGTTATACAAAAATGAGATTGAAGTTATACAAATATGGACTAAAATTATACAAAAATGGACTAAAGTTATACAAAAATGGACTAAAGTTATACAAAAATTGACTAAAGATATATACAAAAATGGACTAAAGTTATACAAAAATGGACTAAAGTTATACAAAAATGGACTAAAGTTATACAAAAATAGACTAAAGTTATACAAATATGGACTAAAGTTATACAAAAATTGGACTAAAGTTATACAAAAAATTGACTAAAGTTATACAAAAATTACACACATTCCTACTGGAGTTATACATTCATTGAGTAGAAGTTACTCATATCGTTACTAGAGTTATACATTTACTGAGTATAAGTTATACATTTACTGAGTGGAGTTATACGTTTAGTCCATATTTGTATAACTTTAGTCCATTTTTGTATAACTTTAGTCCTTTTTTGTAAAGCTTTAGTCCATATTTGTAAAACTTTAGTCTATATTTGTATAACTTTAGTCCATTTTTGTATAACTTTAGTCCATTTTTGTATAACTTTAGTCCATTTTTGAATAACTTTAGTCCATTCTTTGTATAACTTTAGTCCACCATACTACCACCGCAAAATGAGATAATAAAGTTATTTTTTCAAAAGATTAAAATTAACTTATTATATGATATTTATTTTACCCAAAATCTTAAGAAAAAAAATATAAAAAAAAAGCGAGAATTGAGAAAATAGATAAAAAGACAAGAATAAACAAAATAAAAGACAATAAAAATGAAAAAAGCGAATGAAAAAAAACAACTCAAAACATAAAATATAACATCAAAACGAAAAGAAAAAAAATAATAAAAAAAAAACGCTACGGCATCGACTATTCTGTAACCTTAACTGCGATTATTTGACATTCATTGATGACCCGACATCCTAGTTTCCCTTCTCTTACTGTTAATTTCTCTTATCTTTATTCCTCTTGCCTTAGTCTCTTTAGTTTAGTCAAAACAACCAAAACCCCCACATTGTGACATTAGACAGACCGAATAGACAAGTGAATAGTAAACCACCTCCCTGTGGAGATCGACCCTACTTACCGCTGACTTCTGTTAGTAGTAGCTAGGTATTTATTTTTGGTACATAACGACCGTATCATGTACCTCTTTGTTGATGTCTTGAAGAAGGAGGGGCCAAAATGTTATGGTAGCATGACCCTCATTCATGTGATTGAGCAAATGGAGCATGGTAGAGATCCATCGTGGTTGGTGCTTGGAGAGATTATCCAAGCTTTGGACAAGGAAGGCTCTTGTGGAGAAGCTCCCTCTTTCGGATCCCCGAGGATCCTTCAAGTGTGGCTCTTGGAGAGGCTAAGGTATGTAGAGCCTCCGGTTGATTCTTCTTCTTATTCCTTCCGTCACCTTACCATGAGGAAGAATTTATACCCGGATAGTTTTGCTTCTACCGAGGCTTATTGGGCAGCAAGATTGGCGGAGGAGGGTGGTCCTCACATTCGTTGGGTGGTGCCGTGGTGACACTTGAGGTCCTTCATGGGGTTGCCCGCTTCGGGTGCTAGTCCTCGTTCTTTGATGGTGGTGGGTTTGAAGGTTGCTTCCTTCATATATCCCGAAAGGCTCATGAGGCAAATGGGGCGTCAACAAAAGGTGCCCGCTCAAGATACTCTTGTCCAAGAGAATGTTTTCCGGAACTCCGAGCTTGTGGAGGTCTTCGAAAGGTGGTGGGCCACTTGGCCGCTTTGGGAGGTGCCAAACCCCGTTGCCACGACATGGGTGACTCCCGCTTATGTCAAGTGGTCACGTGCTCCGTCCTTGGAAGAGAGATCCAAATTTCGTAAGGACGAGGTTGTCGATTTGAAGTACCGAGAGGTTGGCAAGGCCAACCGTGCCTTCTTTGAGGAGTATGTCGATGGAGCTACTCCCGATGTGATGAGACCACCGAAGAGGAGGAGTTCCGGCCCCAAGAATATGGTGGGCCGTGCATTGGCTCGTCTTGGGTCGAATATGGGGTCTTGTGCTAGATCGGAGGCCGTCGCCGTCTTAGATCCGTTGAGGATCCGTTCCGAGGAGGAAGTCCATGCTAGGCGGGCCAACAAGAAGAACAAGGGGAAGATGTACCCCGAGGGAAAAGGCAAGGGTAGAATGGAAGAGCTCCATTACCCACTTTATTATTATGTTGTATCCATTTTGTGAAGGTAATTCGATTTGAATCGTCCTAAACATTTGCACTCGGGAAAGTGGTATTTTGTGGAAAGGGAGAAAGGCTCATTTTGTATTTTGGCGGGAAAGGGGATGGTTTTCCCTTTCTTTTTTTTTTGGGATGTTTTTTATACGTGGGATTTTTTTGTATGGGGATGGTTGTTTTTTATTGTGGGAATGGTTGTATCCTTCTTGTGTAAGGAAGGACTGCCTACGTATTCACCGGAATAGGTGAAATCAAACCATGATCGTAGTTCGAAATGTTTTGTGAATTTGAATTGGGTTTTGTGGTTGTATCCCTCAGGCATAAGAGGGACTGCCTACGTATTCACTTGGAGAGGTGAAATCAAACCATGCTCGTAGTTCAGGGGGTTTTTGTTTTAATGCAAATGGACGTTGCCTTTGACAGATCAAAGGACATTCGAAACGGGCAAGGTGCCGCAGCTTAGGCTCGTTAAAACATGCAATTTCAAATCAGAACACGTTGAGGAACTTGACTTGAAAAGGGTTGAGGTCGTTGCTAGTTGCAAAACTAGGCTGAGGTCGTTGGTTGCTATGGTTCAAGGGTAGTATTTCTTGAGTTGGTCTAGGTTGGTCGGGTTTGTAAAGTCCTCTCCATCTAGGTCACTCAGTCTCACTGCGCCCCCCGAAAGTATTTTCTTGACCAGGTATGGCCCGACCCAGTTGGGTTTGAATTTCCCTCTCGGATCGACGGGTAATGGTGCTCGAACTGACTTGAGGACCAATTCGCCCTCCTGGATGTTTCTGGGTTTAACCTTCTTGTTGAATGCCCGTTGTATACGTCGTTGGTATAGCTGGACGTTGTGCAAGGCGTTGAGTCGATGTTCGTCTAGAAGAGTGAGTTGTTCGTACCTTTGACGGGTCCATTCCGCCTCAAGGACTTGACTCTCCAGTAGGATGCGTAGAGAAGGGACCTCTAACTCTACTGGTTGAACCGCCTCCATACTGTATGCTAGGTAGAAGGGTGTGGCGCCTGTCGGTGTTCGAATGGAGGTTCGGTATCCCCAGAGTGCGAATGGGAGTTTGCTCGGCCAATCGCGGTAGTTGTCTTGCATTTTCTTGATAATGGTGACAAGAGTTTTGTTCGCTGCCTCCACCGCTCCGTTGGTTTAGGGATGGTAGGGGGATGATCGATTTCGCTTGATTTTGTATTTGTCCAGCAAAGCTTGAGTTTTTGCCCGGAAGTCAGAGCCTTGATCGCTGATGATTTCATGGGGTACCCCATATCGGCAGATGATGTTGTTTTGAATGAACTTGGCCACTTGTTTGGCGGTCAAGACTGCATATGACTGTGCTTCTACCCATTTGGTGAAGTAGTCGATGGCGACGAGGACGAAGCAATGCCCCTTGGTGCCTACCGGTTTGACTTTCCCGATAATGTCGATGCCCCAGGTTGAGAAAGGCCATGGTGATGTCATTGTGTATAAAAGGGATGGTGGTATGTGTTGTATGTTGGCGAAGATCTGGCAATTGTGGCAATGTTTGACGTAGTTACGGCAATCGGCTTCCATGGTGGTCCAATAGTAGAGGAAGAGAACTTTTTTATTTGTTTGGATTTTTGATTTTTTGGGTTTTTGATTTTTTTTGGTGTTTTGGGTTTTTTTTATTTATTTGGATTTTTGGGTTTTTTATTTATTTGGATTTTTGGGTTTTTTTTTATTTATTTGGGTTTTTTTTTAGAGTTTGAGAGAAGAGAGAAATGAAATGTGTAAGATGAGAGAGAAATGGATGAGTGAAAAACAAATATATAGTAAATTAGTGATTAATTATAGTAGATTAGTGAAGGAGGAGAGAGATGGTGAGATTAGCTATTAAACACACTTTTTTGGGGTTGATCTTGGCCATCCATTTTCACCATCCAATGGCCCTTAATAGAACTTATGGACTCAATACATATACATGGCCTTAGTTGATCTCTTCTCTCTCTCTCTCTCTCTCTCTCTCTCTATATATATATATATATATATATATATATATATATATATATATATATATATATATATATATATATATATATATATATATATATAACATTGGTATAAAACACCTAATAATATAAGAATTAAGTACTTACAAGCTTCGTCTTAATCAATCTATAACCACCTCTGGAGCCACGAAAGATGCTCTCTTTCTTTGAAATGTTCTCTATGTTCTACTTACTCATAGTCTTCATAAAATGAATTGTATCGAGTAACGTAAGCATATTTCTTTACTTATTAAGTGATTACTAATAAAGTGATCCCAATGAGTCGCAGATAAATTACCTTAAACTTGTCAGACTAACTATAAGCGATATAGTTATCCCAATCTTCCTGGCTGACATGTCGATAATTCTTCGTTGGTGGTTTCTTATTCATCTCCCCCGTCTTCTTGTTGAACTCAGAGCAACCTTTAACTTCCATGCTCTGAAGGATTCCCCTATCTTTTTTTTTGTAGGTAACCATCATTGTGTTTGGGGACAGTGTAAGCTAATTGCATATATGGTGAGCATATTTGGTTAGTTTCCGCTAATAGCACATATCGAATACTAAGATAATTTCATCTAAAGCATTTATTATTGTATATACATACCTTTATTCTCTCCCTTAACTGTTCCTTCAGGTCTTCACTCAACTGATTGATACGCGGCAAACCGAGAGGCACATACTGTCTTACACAACAACCAATCCAACTCGCAAAATTTGCATCATAGGTACCATCTGGCAGCCCCGTTAATGGATACCATTGAAGTTCATTAGGTATCCCTCTCTCTATTGCGTCTAGGGAAACCCTATGGCGCCTTCGCCCAGTAACCGATTGCAAATTATTCTCATCACCTGAATATTCTTCGCCTGACTTTTTCCCATCTTTTCTTTTGCGCTTTCAACCCATATCTAAACCAGAAATTAATAAACTACTAACTTTAAGCATTAAGTCGACATAGCAGGAGCACCGTCTCAAATAAATGATCACATAGTATGCCTAAAAATATAGGTGTTGTTTAACACACAATATACTTAATATAATAGGTGTTGTTTAACACGCAATAAACCTAATATAATTAGGGGATAATATCACAACTAAAAAAAGAAAATAAAGACATTAAGTTAATGAGACGAAGGAGTAGGGTTTATTACTTCTTCAAAGAGGAGAAGCCGGGTTGATCTGGCGATGACGGAGGGGAAGGCGGAGGCAATGGCGATGGCGACGGCGACGGCGACCGAAAAGACTAGTGGTTCTAGGGAAACTCAGTATTCGAGAGTTTTAAGTGAGTGAGGAGAAGGTTTGCATGTGTTGTTGGTTGAGAACTGATTTAATTAAAACTAATAAACACGGGTGAAGCCAAACCGCCTTCTTTATATTACCATATGACAACGGTTGAATAAAAATCCGTAATTGTCTTCATTATAATACAACGTTTGGTGTGTAACTATCGTCTTTTATCTTTCATTTTGTCCAGTTTTTCCCGCCAAAAAATAAAAGCATCTTCTTAATTCTTATACAACGGTTTATGTGGAACCGTTTTCCTTTAATTAGACAGAATTTGATGGTGTGCAACCCATTTGGTTGTATTTAAACATTAAATAACTTTCATATTTGGTATTAAGTTAAGAATTCAAGACTAAATTATACGAGTAGGGATCATCTGTCCCAATGTATGTGCCACTCCAATCACCTTCTAACACATCAACAAATTAATATAACTATTGCAATATTTTATTTTGCAACAAGTGATGTGTCAAGAGGTGAGTGGAGTGGCACACACAATGGGACACAAAAGTAGGATAGAGGATCCTTACTGAAATTATACACAACCTAATATAATTAATGCATATATTAAAAAATTCTTTCCTTATTTAGTTTCCTAAATACAACCCAATGGGCAATTAATAAACATACATTAATCAAATGACCCAAAATACACTACGTCATGGACAATATCTCTTCCCATTAATGATGGTGTAGGAGTCCATTTCAACTCTGGTCTTTTCCTCCAAATCCAACATCATCTTCGATGACCTAAACCACCATTGACGCCAAACTTTTGTTGCTTCACTCACGGTAGATACATACCAATCGCATCTGGGTAATATATACTCCACCATCAAATCCTCAGAAGAACCAACTTTGAAAGCCGATGACTCATATGTACCTTCAAGAATTATATGTTTAGGGGGGAACTTAATGAAATGGAAAGGACATTGTTCCTTTAACCTTTCTCGTAACGCATCCATTTTCTTCTCGCTTTCAATATAGCTCGGTTGACGACGCAATTTCCGTAATCTTTTATTTTCTTCTTCTAACAACTTACGATCCCTCTGCACCAATGGACTCGCAATATTTGTACCTTGGTTAACGGCCATAATTTTAGAACAAAATTAAAATTATTGTTAAGATGCAGCGTTGATTCAAACCCACCAATAATGCAACGTTGGTTCAATAAAAAATAAATGAACATCCAATACATATATAGGCATGCATCGGTCAGATGAACAGTTCGTGCATTGGTCAAATCAAGAATAATGAGAAATATTCACCACGGCTTAAAAAATCTCGTTGTCATATCTTACATGTACTTTTTTTTTTTTTTAATATATTGAGTCGTATGGTCATATCTTACATGTATTTATTTTTTTAATATATTGAGTCGTATGGTCAAACAATTAATGAACGGTCCACATTGAAGTTATAACGTTACGATTGACAACGATTGTAGGAGAACCGTTGTTAATGAACAATCAACATTGAAGTTATAACTTCATAATTGAAAACAGCTGTAGGAGAACCGTTGTTAATGAGTATTTTATCTGTTGAGACAAATGTAGCACCAATCTTGATTATTGACTGATCTATGAAGTTCAAAACATGGAAACAAATCAAAAAAGGCATAACTCAACACTTTCAAAATGACCATTTCATTTAATTTTAAACTAAATACATTACAGCATTTATCAGAAATCAGAAGATGTATAATAAGCCGGAACAACCGCGGTTAAGAGTAAAAAACGCTTCTCAACCTCCCACCAACTACGCCACTCTGGTATACAGCTAACTTTCGGGTCATGGGCTTCATATTTTGCAATAATAGATTGAATATATGCAAGGACATGACTTGCATGTGGAGATAAGGTTGGAAGAGTACAACTCAACATATATATCTCTCGCTGTAGCCAAGTTGGGAGTAATAGGCCGACGAGGGTATGAAGATGATGATGAGGCTTGGTTGACAAGCCGGACTGCTTTACGCCTCTTAATCCGATAATTCCGTTGATGTTCAAGGGATGCTTTGATTAATGGGTGTTGATCGGTGGTAAGCCCGACGAGAACCTTCTGATCATGTGCAATCGTTTGTGTAAGCCATTCTTCGTTGTTGATAAAATTAGGGTACATTGCCATGTTGTTTCAAATTTGTGTAATGGGGATGAAATATTGTGATTTGATTAATGGATGTTAGTAAAGGATGCTTTAACATTTATAGTCACATTTAGTATAACTAATTAATGTAAAAGTTGACTTATTAACAAATATTTTAAACTTACTCCATCTGTCCCGGTCATTTGTTGTCCTTTTCCATATTGGGGTGTTTTAGTCAATTGTTGTCCTTTCTATTTTAAGAATGAACTTGATAAGCAATTTGATCATTCACACTCAATTTGCTGCACTTGTCATTTAGTAATTGGTCTCATCCTCTTTCCTTGCTATTTGTGCCAAAACCAAAGGACAACAATTGACCGGGATGGACGGAGTAATTTGCAATAAATAATTAGAAAATAAAATATACTACCACGCATATTCAAGAAAAAAACATACATAACAAGAAATTAAAAGACGGGCGGTTTCAACAACATTAATTAGAATAATAATAATTAATCAACATAATCATCTTGTAATTCGCCTGCGATTGTGATAAATATTTGGAATTCAATATGTGGATTATTAGGAGGCACTTGTTCCGCCTCCCATGAATGAGGCACAGTGTCAACATAGTGCCGATATGTTCTTATAGATTAATGTCACAATCGGTTGCAATCCATAAATATTGCGCTTGTAACTCATCATCCGTATAATAATTTTTCTTCCCAGCATCATGATCCTCATATCTTCCTTGAAGTTTTCTCGCTTGACGATAGGAGTCGTACTTCTTCCCATGACATTCGAACTCAATAATTGCGTTCCCAAGAAAACCACCTTTAGCCCAACCTGGATGGACATTTTTAACATTCGTATAACTGCCTTGACAAAGCATATCTCTCATCCAAGTAAAACTTCTCGAAAAAGCCTTACCATTGTCATCATATTTGATTAGAAGGTTGTGTATAATACAGGCAATAGGATAGACATAGCGGGTATTTGATTGTGATTCGGCGGGTGTAGAAGACGACGGCGACATAGTGATCGAAGTGTAATATTTTTAATTAAATTATAGGCTATAATTAATTGAACTTTGAATTGCGAGATATGTTTAATTGATCACATTATAAGTGATATTTATAGGAAAATATGTATGCATGTGTGAATATAATAATGGACGGATAGTAATAATGGTTAAACAAAACAATGCAATGGTTCATTATTTATCATACATGCATTGGTTGAATATTAAACATTGAAAACAAGTTTACAACGGTTATACTTAACCTATAAATGATAAATAACAACTGGTACAGAGGAACCGTTCTTTTATAATAGAAACATAATAACGGTTACCAAAACCCATTTCTAACATATAACAACAGGTACCACAAACCGTTGCTAGTGTTTATTTAGTAACGGTTTTTAAAAAGCCGTGTTCTTATCTTAGTAACGGTTATTTAACAACCATTGATAAGAGCGTTTCTATAACGGTCTTTACGGAAACCGTTAAAGGTTTTTTATAACGGTCGTTGCATCACCGTTGTAAACACATAATTACAACGGTTTTATACGTAAACCGTTATTATTATTATTAGCGCGCTCCAGGTTTCCGCCAATATTTGGGCAACAGTGTTTTAAGTGCCGTTATTATATGCATTAAACCGTTGTGATACGCTCGTTACTGATGGCCAGATTTGGCGTAGTGGAGGTGAGTGTTCTTTTTGTCCTTTGTGTGGTTCTTTTTTAGAGTCGAGTCTCCATTTATTTCATGATTGTGTGGTTTCTAAATGGGCGTGGGAGGGTCTTGGGCTGGATGACGGTAAGGAAGACGAGGGAGGAGGTGTCCGTGATTGTGTTGAAGCGAGGTGGCGAGAGTTTGGGGTGAGGGAGCATGTCCAGTTCATGGTGGGGTGTTGGTGTTGGTGATTTAAGTGAATCATATATTTCATTTAAATGCAATCGGGATTCGATCAAAATCAGAGCAAGTTCTAACCGTTATAATGTGAGTTAGGGAGTGTGGAGCACACGCTTACATAAACGAGTTTGAAGTTGCGGTTTAAGGAATGAGTAATGCAAGTAATGAAATATAATAAAATATTGCTAAGTGTGTATTGTTAAGACGGATTTATCGTAACCGCTATAAGGGTCTTTGATAGTACTTAATGGATTTTAACATGTCTTGCGGAATACATTACGACCCCAATCGGGGTCATATGTACTGGTGACAGCTTGTTTGTTAAAATGCATGAATATTACTTGGGGATTGTGAAATCTTATCCTTTAAGATTCCTTTTCGGAAAAACTATCCATTCCTTATGTAAGTGCATGGCATACTATATATATACGCATATATATGTGCATGAGAAGTTAGAAAAAATAATTACTACATATTACTTTCAGATTTTGGTACAACAAACATACAAAAACTTCATTTGTTTTCTCTTGCTTCTTGCCTAGAACAAGAGGGAAATCGGTGTATTATCCTGCGAGAGATTTCTTGTAACCCGAAGGCATTATAGGGTATAAATATTCTTTAAGGAAAACGATATACTACGTGATCATCGATTTATCCAAGTTCGAATTGTCAAACACCCTATTTATCCAACATTCTTAAAGAATATTGGAGTGAAGCTATGTTGACGGCTTGTTACCTATTGAATAGAGTTCCTAACAAAAGGAACAATATAACCCCATATGAACTTTGGTATAAAAAGACATCAAACTTGAATTATCTTCGAGTTTAGGGATGTCGGGTGGTAGTGAAATTACCGGAGCCCAAAATTAGAACATTGGGTGAAAAAGGCATTGAGTGCATCTTTATTGGATATGCTATGCATTGCAAGGCATATAGGTTCTATGTTATAGAATCCAATAGATTAATTGCGGTAAATACCGTAATTGAATCTAGATATGCTATATTTGATGAAAATCGATTTTCTTCATTGCCAAGACCAAAGGATATTGTTTCATTAAATAATGGAACGAATGAGAAAAATATAAATGTTGAACCTCAAGATAAGTCACCGGAACTTCGTAGGGGTACTAGGATTAGGAAAAGAAAGTCTTTTGGTCCAGATTTTCAAACATATTTGGTTGAAGGATCAAGAGATGAGATGGGATGTTAATATGAGTATTGTTACCATGTTGATGAAGATCCTAAGACATTTGATGAGGCTATTAAGTCTCAAGATGTTGCCTTTTGGAAGGAAGCAATAAATGATGAGATGTATTCCATCATGGGAAATAATACATGGGTCTTAACGGATCTACCTCATGGATGCAAACCATTGGGTTGCAAATGTATCTTCAAAAAAAAATGAAAGTCGATGGCTCAATCGACAAGTTCAAGGCAAGATTGGTAATCCAAGGTTTTAGGCAAAAGGAAGGTATTGATTATTTTGATACCTATGCTCCGGTTGCTCGGATATCCACTATTAGATTATTGATTGCATTAGTGGCAACTAATAATTTAGTGATCCATCAGATGGATGTTAAGACCGCATTCTTAAATGGGGACTTTTAGATGAGGAAATTTATATGAGACAACCGGAAGGGTTTGTTATGCCGGGAAATGAGCATAAGGTGTGTAAGCTTGTCAAATCCTTATATGGACTTAAACAAGCTCCTAAGCAATGGCATAATAAATTTGATGAAGTAGTGTTGTCAAATTAAACCAATCCGACAAGTGTGTGTATAGCAAATTTAATAATGCCGGAAATGGTGTTATAATTTGTTTATATGTTGATGATATGTTGATATTTGGTACTGACCAAAATCAAGTAGACCTCACAAAGGGTTTTTTATCATCAAGTTTCGCCATGAAAGACATGGGGGAGGTGGATGTTATACTTGGTATCAAGATTATAAGGAAGAACAAAGGAATTTCATTATCTCAATCTCATTACATTGAGAAGCTACTTAAAAGATTTAAGTATGATGATTGTTATCCGGTTAGTACTGTGGGAAATAATCTGTATACTTCCCTTAAACTAGAAGGATTATAACGAGTTTAAAAATGATGATCAATGGTCATAAACAAAATACATAAACAAAGTATAAAGGATTTAGAATTAACCTTCGGTCCTAGCAAAATTGGCCTAAGAACAATATCAAAATTGATATTCGCCTATTAGTTGCACCCAAGACGATATGAGATATGCCCTTTGATTATGCTAGAAATCGATCTAAAATTTTCTGTAAAATTTAGTTGTTTTTGTGTTTTTCTGATGAGAGAGGAGGCAAGGTCAAGAAAAAGCATTAGGGTAGAATTAATTCTCTACCTTTTCTTTTTATACGAGACCAAATTTTGGAGTCAATTAGGAAAGAAAAGTCTTTCCTAATTTCGGCCAAACTGACCGAAATAAGGAGATTATTCTCCTTATTTTTGGTCTTTCCAAAAATATATAAAGTGTGTTGAATTGTCATCTAGTGAGTATCGAACCCATGACCTCTTGGTTTGTGTACCCTCACTATTACCACTATGACACATTCATCTTGTTGATATTAAACATAACTGATTATATTTAATTACGAATTAACAGATTAATTCGTCCAAGCTAACATTAAATATATTTAACTAAATATAACTTATTATATTTAATTTACGAATTGACAGTTAATCCGTCTCAACTTAATATTATTTAATTTTATTAAATAATTATCTCATCAACACATTGACTAACCTTTTAGTCATTTTGGGCATCAGTGTGATTATATTTCTATAACCACATTTCTCAAACACATCCTATAGGTGTGACCTTTAGGGACCAGTTGATCACCGCCATCTGTATGATAATAACGTCAAACTTTCTAGCAAGCCAACCGTTATTAGGTAAACGTTAATCAACTGATTAAATATACGAAGTATACCCTTGTGAACCTGTAAGAGATTTATAAATGTTATCACACTAATTTGTGGAGGACACAAGCTCCAACAAACTCCCACTTGTCCTCACAAGTGTATGTGCGATAACCGATCTCATATCCTATAAAATTTCTCCCACTCAATGTAAAACAATTTGCAAATCCGAATTCACAAAGGTCGTATTTTACAAGCGATCAATATCAAGAGTGGTTTCCCCGACTAGAGAGTAACTTAACTGATAAACGAATCAACATTCGAGCATGGCCATGCATTTCAGTTACAACTCCTCGAGTGGCCCTGAGAAATAACTATACCTGATAAGGGTTGGATATTTTCCTCAACTCGAATCCTACTGAGATGTAAGCACGGATGAAATGACCCGAAAAAATCTACTTAGCCTCCGATTACGGCAGACGTGAGAAAGAAACCAAAGTCACCCAAAAACTGCCTTAATCTCAAGAGACAGTCGATAGTCAAAAGAATCGACTCTAGGAACACAATGGATGTCCTATCCACGACCTGGTACCGAATGTTTTTAAGCATTTAGGACTCCATTACGTTGTCACAAAAAGTTGTCCTACGAGGTATCGTCATAATCTCGCATGTGTGATCGATCAGTCAACCGTTTGACTTATGGCTCATTGAACCCACCATCAATCGACTGCACAATATAATAGCCGGAGTTATCAGCTCACATTGGCGATTACGGACCAAAACAAATATAATGTAATTCAGTTCACTTTGTGGCGTTCAATGTTGTCAGTACAATCCACATGAAAACAAAATATTATATATAAAACGATGAAGTTATAAGTAGTATATGAAAAAGATAATGTATCAAATCCATAATCAAGTACTACAACTCTGGAACACGTTTAATTCCCATGGAAATGACGTGCCCTACATGCTTATCATAATTCAACGATTCAAAGAGTAGAATCTGCTACAACACACTAAGAGTGAAGACGAACCGGACTGAGATCCGTTTGGAAGCTAGCATCTGCGTAACCGGTTGCGCATAGCTTAGTATCTCCTCCATAAGTCAATACCCAATCCTTAGTCCTCCGTAGGTACCTGGATTCTTTTGGTACCGACTCGTCATACTCAATGCATATGCCACGTCTGGATGTGTGCATATCATGGCATACATGATTGATCCTATAGCTGATGCATAAGGAACACGATTCATGCGTTCAACCCCTTCCGGCGTTGTGGGTGACTGAGAATTGCTCAACTGTATCCCACACGTCATTGGAAGGTTCCCCTTCTTGGAGTTGCTCATGCTGAACCTCTCAAGAACCTTATCCAAATAAGACTCCTGACTAAGTAATAACGTCCGTCGTGATCTATCTCGGTAGATACGGATTCCCAAAATGCGTTGTGCCTCACCCAGATCTTTCATCTGGAAATGGTTCTTCAACCATTCTTTAACCAAAGATAGGAGAGGAATGTCATTCCCAATCAAGAGTATGTCATCGACATATAATATCAAGAATACAATCTTGCTCCCACTCGACTTGATATATAAGCATGGTTCTTCGACCGATCGAGTGAAACCATACTCTTTTATCACTTGGTCGAAACGATGATTCCAACTCCGAGAAGCTTGCTTAAGTCCATAAATGGAATGCTTAAGCTTGCATACTGATGCGATCCCGCTAAGTGTTCTCAAATTAAGATGTGGTCGTTGGTCACGGTCGAATCAAAACACAATTTATAGCTCCACAAACAGCTCTACAATTAGTAAAGAGGCAAGTAAAGGTCGGATCCCAAGGGACGGGAGTTGAAATGAGATTTCTATTGTAACTAGTGGTGTCTAAGGGGTGTCACAAATTGGGTTGATGTAGAAGGTTACTAAACTAAAATAGCAATGAAAACAAACAAGCAAGATGAATTAAAGGGGTGCAAACAATTGATTAAAGGCACTAGGGTGTCATGGGATCATAGGGGAATCATGGGATATGATCATACAAACATGTTCTCAAATTATAAGCAAGCAATTATTGTTGTGATGGATTGAGTTGGGTTATATCTTACAATCCTAGGAAAGTTTGGGTCCCGGAGCCGAATCGATTAGATTGTACAACACCTACAAGTCGACTTAATCTTCCCTACTCAACAACATGCATGGTCTAATGAGACTCGAGTTGGGTTATGTCTTACAAGTCTCATTGAAAAGATAAGAGATGATAGTAAATGCAAGGATTCATAGGCTTAGCATTTCATCAAATATAACATGTGCATGAGTTGAGATCAAAACAAGCAAGCAAAAAAAAACATGAAAGCATATTAATTTAAGCATGAATCATTCCCCATGTTGGTTTCCCCTAATCACCCATTAACCCTAGCTAAGAGACTACTCACTCATTATCATGTTGATCATGCTAGCAAGGTTGTCAATCATACCAACAATATGAAATATGATTAATAAATGAAAGTAATTAACAATAATTAAAAAGGGATTAAGAGATTATACCTACTAATGATTCCAATAATAAAGCAAAAATAATAGAAGTGCTTGAATGCTTGATTGAGAGGTTGTCAATCTCCCAACAATAACCCAAATAATCTTCAATTACCCAAAATAAAGGATGAACAAAAGAGAGATTAAAGAACTAAAACTTGGATTAAGACTTGATTAATACTTGATTACAATATTAAAGAGAGATTTGATTGATATTAACTACACTAATTATTGATAAGAAGAACATGCTCCTCTAATTAGACTAATGGGGTATTTATAGTGGAAATTAGGGAGGATGCATTAGGGTTAACTAAGGGCTAAACTAGTAATTACACTTTTTAAGTTGAGCAAGGAGGAGCCGGTATTTTCGAGAGAAGGGCTTCTTTCTTCGTGGCTTGGAAGACAATCCGTCTTTGTGCTAGAATCCGGCGGAATAGGGTCGGGACGGGCGGATTACTGGTTGGAATCCGAGCGGATTCTGGGGAATCCGGGCGGATTGTGGAGGGGGAATCCGAGCGGATTGTGGCAAAGCCGCTCGGATTGTCTTCTTTGGGACGGACGGATTGGTGACAATCCGCTCGGATTGTCGATCAAAGAACAAATCTTCTTCTTTTCTTCCCTTTTCTTCATAAATTCCTTGGGGATTTCCTTGGGGACTCAAGGATCTTTTCTCAACATTGCTCTTCTACTATAATATGTACAAAGGCCTTCTAATCTTGTCTCTCCTTGATGCTTGGTCATTGAATTCGATCAATTTAGTCTCGTTTTGTCATGAAAATGCAAGATTCTTACTCCTTTCCTACCAAGGGATCAAAATCTCAAAGAATATGCAAAACAAAGAACTAAAGATAAGAAATGACCCAAATAGGCACTAAAAAGCATGGGAACAAGGCTAATTCGGGGGCTAAATATGCGCCAATTATGGTCACATCAAATATCCCCAAACCGAACCTTTGCTCGTCCCGAGTAATGAGGTGACAAAGACTAGGACCAATACTAACCTATCCTAATAATATAGCCGATATGAGACAATTAGCGGGTCTCACTCCGCCCCTTCAACTCACAACAAGACAACCATGAGGTAGGATGCCTTCTTGCAAGGCAAGGTGGGTCTTGCAAAAATGGCGACACATCCAAGCATTAAGCACACAAAATCAAGTAATGGATGCATCTACAAAAGAATAGCCACTTTCCTCATCTAAGTGGCGGAAATTATCTACAAGGGAAGCAATTCAAGGGTACACACTCCTTCATAGATACAATTTCTTCAAACTACTAGGCCTAGAAGGATACCAATTAATCACCTCTAAGTTGTGTCAAGCTAGGGTACCTTTGTCCTCAATCGTTAAATGCTTTTGTCAAGAGTAGACTCCCTATGGTGTTAGAAACACTGGAGGATCGCGGAATTCCCCCTCTTGCCTAGACAAGAAGAAGGGTCGTCCCCTCTCTACCATGCACAAAAATGGATATGATGGATAAAGGGATCATTAGAATTTTGAGTTTCATTTTGGGAGTTTGCTTTCATTGTTGTTTTTCCCCCCAATTTCTTGTGGCATATAACATTTGAGAACACTTTCTTTTTGCCATTTCTTTTTGATTTTTGGCTTTTCAACACTTGACAATTTTCAACTTTTTGCATTTTCTTTTGAACATTTTCAAAGTCACCCCAATTAGTAACGAGGGTGCCTTGTATTTGAAGCTTTTAGGAGTCTATTTTTGCTCCTCTTTTCATTTGATGCATTTTTGCAAACTTTCTTTCACTTTTCATTTCATTGAACTCAAATTGATTTCTTTTTGTGCCCATTCCCTTTGATGACAAAAATGTGGTAGAACATGGATGATGGATGGATGGATGCATGGTTTCAAGGGTCACCTTGGAATAAACGGTAGCCAAGGAGTTATCACACCACAAGGTACTCTCGACTAGACCTTAAACCATGGGTCAAAGGATACTAGCATGACACATCCTAGGGTGTTTTACAAGTATTCTAACAAGCAAAGTCTCAAGAAGAAAAAGCATCTACTAGGGCCTATATACACTTGTCAAGCTTCCCAAGTAGACGGTTTCGCAAAATTTTCTAATATGCAACTACATGCCATGATGCAACTAACATATATACATCCTAATGCAAATGATTCTACCAACTAGTATGCCATATAAACTAAATGCAAGTCCTAAGTTCACATTATTTATACCGCATCAATCAAAATAAAGCCACATAGTCATTAACATAAAGAGGAAAAAGGAGATTGGAAAGATCATACCATGCGGTCTTCAATATCCTCATGTCTCGGATGTGGCGTAGTCAATCAATGTGAAAAAGGATGAACAAACACAATATATACAAGACAATATATACAAGACTACAAAAGGAAATAAACATGTTTTTGGGTTTTCAATTTTCAAATTTTTATGATTTTTGAAATTTTTCAATTTTTTTGGATTTTTGAATAAGAGTTAAATGTTAGAATTCCCATCCCCACACTAATATGGGCATTGTCCTCAATGGCCAAAATGATGGAAATTATGCAAACATGATGCATGATTTCTATACTAAATGCAATCTATACTAAGCTACACTACATGATGCATAGTTTTTGTTATGACGGAGAGGATAATTTAGATTACCTCCCGTTGTGTATGCATTAACTTCCCCAAACCGAGTGAGACACTATTGCTAATGTCCAAGGATGGGTATAGTTCATGCACACACTATGCTATGCATGAAACTAATTTGTCATTTTGGATTTTGAAAACGGGAACAATAGAATGAGAACACCTCAATGGTACCGAGGTGTGATTCCTCTAATGGGGCTAGGACTACTCCAACAATGATCAAAATGATATAAAATACAAAGGTACAAGACACAAACTTCTTTTCATGAAAAATAAAGATAAAGAGGAGAGATGAGAAAACTTCACTTGAACTTAGGTGGGTGCTCTTGCTTTGCTCCACCTAGTGATGAAGTGGTCTCCTAGACATCGGCATCATCTCCCTCTATATCGCTATCCCAAATATCCTTTGAAGCATCACTTAAACTTGGATCCATGAATTCGTCTTCCTCACTCTCAAGCTTTACCGTGTCACCACCACAAGAATTGCCACTCTCCTCCCCTTGTCTACCGTTTGCCCCTTCATTAGCCTTCTCCGAGTTGGGAAAGAGCAATTCCATTTGAGCCCATGAGGGGAAAGCTCCTTCCTCACTAATCCGTCCTTTTTGAGCCATCTCATGGTATTGGGGGTAAAGAGCATAGTTAGTGTCCACGGAGGTCTCATATTGACGGTAGTGTAAATCTTGCAAAATTCCCGTGACAAAGTCATCACGGGGGAGGATGAAGGGATTTGGATGGTTATACGGTTGGTAGGGAAAGGGGTAAGTAGGCACTTTTATCTTCTCATTTTGGGTTTGTTGTTCTTGTTGTTGCGGTGGTGGATTTTGTGGTGGTGGAGTTCGCCTTGTTTGACTTGGGATGAGGTAGGAGGGCATTGGGGACAAGCTTCCTCTTCTTGGGGAGATCCGTGGTAGATCGGTTATTGGGAGATAGATCGGATCGCTCCCTTTTGTCAACCACTTTATCCGCTTATCGACCCCCTCAAGGGTTATCCAATGGTGTTGGACGACAAGGAGATCTTCATTAATTCTTGTGCTCCCCGTAAGTGGAGTGTACTCATTGTTCTCATTGAACCTTGGGTTGAAGTGCTTTGCAAGTCTAGTTATGAGTCCACCATTCACTATGTGCTTCATTCCATCATCATCCCCATTTCTAAACCTTGCCCATTTCTCTAGCAAAACTAGAGGTGCATTGAAGTGATACCTATCTCTCCCTTGAATGTTGAGGTATGATTCCATAAACACAAGGTCCAATTGGTTGACGATGGCCGGATCTCGGCGGGCGAAGAGAGTACCCGAAAGAAATCGATACGTAAGCCTCAAGATCGGGTTTTGGATGTGAAAAGCAAGACATTCCTTGGTAAGAATGAAATCCCGGCCCGTCATGGCCCTCCGCAAAGGTGCAACATTATACTTTTTGGGCTTTGATGTTCGGGTAGGCGAAACATCAAGTCCGAACACATTGGCGAACTCTACAAGGGTCATCATCCTAGAAACATTCTCCAACCTAAACTCTATGCATATCACTTTGTTCACGGTTGTAATCTTCAAAAAGCTTAAGAATTCTAGCACAAGGGACCGATAGGTTGGTTCATGCATGCGAAAAAGGGTTGAAAGACCAAAAACCTCAAAGAGGGCTTCCACTTGGTGAAAAATCCCAAGCTTTCTTAAGGTAGCATGACAAAGAAATTTAGTGGGAAGAATATTCTTACTTAGGAGCCGGTGGAAGACTAATCTCTGCACATCATCAAGGAATTCCACATTTGAGAAATCATCGAGCCTTGTGAGATCTACAATCTCTACATGTTCCCTTATAATGGTGTTGAGATGTGAGGTAGAGGAACTTCCCACCATCCTTGGTCTTCTTGCACTCCTAAAAGAGGATCTCCTTGGTGCCATTCTTGCTTCTTTTGTTGGGTTCTTTTGATTTGAGGAAGAGTAAGGATGTTCCTTGTTGATTGAGTGTTGGAAACCCTAGAAAATTGGGGATTTTTGATTTTGAGGGTAAAGAGAGTGATTTGGATATGTATGGGAGTCATAAGGAGGTGGGTTTTATAGGGTAAGTGGAAGGAATAGTGATGTGTCATTGTATGGGTGGTGGGGGGGTATTTTAATTAGGAAGAAGTCGGGTCAAGACACCGTGAGAAGACGAGCGGATTCGAGGTGAAGACGCTCGGATTCTTGCTCCACGGGACGGGCGGATTCTTGACAATCCGCTCGGATTCTGTCACAGAGAAAATCCCCAAAATTTTGACGCCTTAAGACGGGCGCCCCGAGCATAAGACGCTCGGATTCTTTTAAGGTGGGACGGGCGTCTTCTTGAGAAGACGGGCGGATTCTGCTACAGAGATTTTCTTTGAAATGCACAGGTAGAAAGACGGGCGGCTTTCTTCAAATCCGGCCGGATTCCTCAGGACGGGCGGATCCTTCACAGGACGCTCGGATTCGACCCCAGTCCAGAAATCTTCAATTTCTCAGCGTAGCTGGACGGACGGTTTTTCCACTAAGCGCCCGGATTCCAGCAAGACGGCCGGATTCCGGTGAATCCGCACGGATTCAGGCCGCGAGTTTTGACTTCTTCTCCTTTCTTAGATGCGTCCCCACACTTGATCATTTGTTCCTTCCTTCATTCAAAAATCATTAGTAACTCTCCCTTACTTACGCTCATGAAAAGAGTTATTTATTAAAAAAAATGCAATAAATAAATACAAGTTATAGGGTTAGTATATTTACAAGTGGTGGTTTAGGGAGGACTCCACCAAACTCTCCCTTAGATGGTCCTTTCAAGGGGGAGGAGGCCCGAGGTAGGTAGCCTCGACCTCTTCAACAAACGCTCCTTCATAGTATGGCTTCAACCTTTGACCATTTACCTTGAATTTGCTTCCATCTTCCGCCTTGAGTTCGAAATCTCCATATTTTCCAACTTCGGTTATCACATAGGGACCCATCCATCTAGAGTTCAACTTTCCCGGAAAGAGTCGGTAGCGGGAATTGAATAGAAGGACTTTGTCTCCCTTGTGCAAGGCCTTTTGTCTAATTCTTTTGTCATGAAGCAATTTTGTTCTTTCTTTGTAAATCTTTGCATTCTCATAGGATTGTAGTCGGAATTCTTCCAACTCTTGGATTTGAATCATCCTTCTTTGACCGCTCAATTTGAGATCAAGATTAAGTGCTCGGATTGCCCAATAAGCTTTGTACTCCAATTCGATTGGCAAATGACATGCTTTCCCATAGACAAGCTTGTAGGGGGAGGCTCCTATGGGAGTCTTATAGGCCGTCCTATAAGCCCAAAGAGCATCATCAAGCTTTATGCTCCAATCTTTCCGAGTCTTGTTCACAACTTTTTCAAGGATTTGCTTGATTTCTCTATTTGAAATTTCCACTTGACCGCTTGTTTGAGGATGATATCCCAAGCCGGTTCGATGTTGAACACCATATTTGGTCAAAAGGGATGCAAGCTTCTTCTCATGGAAATGTGTTCCTCCATCACTAATGATTGCTCTAGGAACTCCAAATCGTGGGAAAATTATCTTCTTGAAAAGCTTGGTGACCGTTTTTGCATCATCATTTGGGGTGGCAATTGCCTCCACCCACTTTGAAACATAATCGACGGCCACAAGGATGTACTTATTCCCATTGGATGTCACAAAGGGCCCTTGGTAGTCAATTCCCCAAACATCGAAGATCTCTACCTCTAGAATGCCCCTTTGTGGCATTTCGTTCCTCCAAGATATATTCCCCGTTCTTTGACAAGCATCGCAATGAATGATGAATTCTCTTGTATCTTGGAACATTGTAGGCCAATAGAAGCCCGATTGGAGAATTTTTGCAACGGTTCTCCTTGCTCCATGGTGCCCACCGTAGGGTGATGAATGACATCCTTCCAAGATTCCTTGGATTTCCCATTGAGGGATGCATCTCCGGTAGAGCCCATCACTACACTCCTTGTAGAGGTTTGGGTCATCCCAAAAGTACCTCTTCACTTAGAATAGGAATCTCTTTCTTTGGTTGTGGTTCAAATTTGGAGGGAGCACTTTTCCAACAATATAATTGGCATAATCGGCAAACCATGGGGTGATGTGCCTTTCAAGTTGTGTTTGAATGGCCATCAAAATATCGTCGGGAATGAGTCATTGATCGGGGTTTCTCCATTTTCATCATGAAACCGGATCCTTGACAAGTGATCCGCCACTACATTCTCGGCTCCTTTCTTGTCTCTTATTTCCAAGTCAAATTCTTGAAGAAGCAAAATCCATCTCAACAATCTTGGTTTTGCCTCCTTCTTTATCAAGAGATGTCGGAGAGCACGGTGATCCGAAAATACAATCACCTTGGATCCAAGCAAGTAGGAACGGAATTTATCCAAAGCATATACAATGGCAAGAAGCTCCTTTTCGGTTGTATCATAATTCACTTGGGAGGGGTCGAGGGTCTTGCTTATGTAATAGATGGCATGAAGAGCTCTCCCTACCCGTTGGCCAAGAACCGCTCCAACGGCGTAGTTGCTAGCGTCACACATAATCTCGAAGGGTAACTCCCAATTCGGGGTTGAATGATTGGTGCCGAGATTAATGCTTCTTTGATTCTATTAAAAGCTTCAACACACTCGTCAAGAATTGGAATTGGGCATCTTTAAGCAAAAGTTGAGTGAGGGGTTTTGCTATTTTCGAAAAATCTTTTATGAAACGACGATAAAAACCAGCGTGACCGAGAAAACTTCTCACCCCTCTAACATTCACGGGAGGTGGGAGTTTCTCTATCACCTCAACTTTAGCTTTATCGACCTCGATGCCCTTTTCCTAAATCAAATGACCCAAGACAATTCCTTCATTGACCATGAAGTGACACTTTTCCCAATTTAAAACAAGGCTAACATCTTCACACTTTTGCAACACAAGAGAAAGATTATGCAAGCATGAGTCAAAGTCCTTTCCATAAACACTAAAATCATCCATAAAAACTTACATTATGGTCTCTAAGTAATCGGAGAAGACACTCATCATGCATCTTTGGAAAGTGGCGGGGGCATTACATAATCCAAAAGGCATCCTCCTATATGCAAAAGTGCCATAAGGGCATGTGAAGGTGGTCTTATGTTGGTCATCCGGGTGTATAGGGATTTGGAAGAATCCCGAATACCCGTCAAGGTAACAAAAGAATTTGTTGGAGGCTAACCTCTCAAGCATTTGGTCAATGAATGGTAAGGGGAAGTGATCTTTTCTTGTTGCGGAGTTTAATTTCCGGTAGTCAATGCACATACGCCAACCGGTGATCATTCTTGTGGGTATTAATTCATTCTTTTCATTTGTCACTACCGTGGTACCTCCTTTCTTAGGTACCACTTGGACGGGGCTAACCCACAAAGAATCCGATATGGGATATATGATTCCCGCATCAAGTAATTTCATGACTTCTCCTTTGACAACTTCTTGCATGTGGGGGTTCAATCTTCTTTGGGGTTGAATGGTAGGTCTATGGTCTTCCTCTAGATGAATTCTATGCATGCAAAAGTCGGGACTTATCCCCTTAAGGTCATCTAGACTATAACCTATAGCCTTCTCATGTTGTTTCAACACATCAAGCAATTTTCCCAATTGGTCATCATCAAGTCTATCATTAACAATCACGGGTTTGGTCTTTGATTCATCAAGGTAAGCATATTTCAAATTTGAGGGAAGGGGTTTCAAAGTAGGAGTTTGTACCTTACTTTCTTCCTTTGGAGTTTCATTGAGAATTTGCTCCATCTCCATTAGGCATTCCATTCTCATAGCATACTCAACTTCACTTTCATCAACCTCATCATATTCAAATCCCATGATGGGTTCCTCTTGCTCTTGAGTTTGTAAAATATCCTCTAGGATGGATTGCTCATCCTCTATGGGTTAACATGCTTCCACTAGAATATTATGCACCAATTCGGATTGTGCACGAGTAAGTTCCTTGTTAGCTAGAGCGGCCTCAAAGAGATCCACCTCCAACTCCCAATACATGCTCTTAGCCTCACTTGCTTCTAAGGCTTCTAATGCTTGCATGGGATCCTTGAAGTAAGGAATACTCAAATGGTCCTCTACAAAACAGTCTATGAAATCCATCTCGCAAAATATCAAACAAAAATGATTAGAACAAACCTTGAGGAGTTTTACTTCCTCAAGGCGAAGAAAGACACAACTAATGACAATAAAAAGAAATCTAAATCAAACAAACACCGTCCCCGGCAACGGCGCCATTTTTAATGCGATCCCGCTAAGTGTTCACAAATTAAGATGTGGTCGTTGGTCACGGTCGAATCAAAACACAATTTATAGCTCCACAAACAGCTCTACAATTAGTAAAGAGGCAAGTAAAGGTCGGATCCCAAGGGACGGGAGTTGAAATGAGATTTCTATTGTAACTAGTGGTGTCTAAGGGGTGTCACAAATTGGGTTGATGTAGAAGGTTACTAAACTAAAATAGCAATGAAAACAAACAAGCAAGATGAATTAAAGGGGTGCAAACAATTGATTAAAGGCACTAGGGTGTCATGGGATCATAGGGGAATCATGGGATATGATCATACAAACATGTTCTCAAATTATAAGCAAGCAATTATTGTTGTGATGGATTGAGTTGGGTTATATCTTACAATCCTAGGAAAGTTTGGGTCCCGGAGCCGAATCGATTAGATTGTACAACACCTACAAGTCGACTTAATCTTCCCTACTCAACAACATGCATGGTCTAATGAGACTCGAGTTGGGTTATGTCTTACAAGTCTCATTGAAAAGATAAGAGATGATAGTAAATGCAAGGATTCATAGGCTTAGCATTTCATCAAATATAACATGTGCATGAGTTGAGATCAAAACAAGCAAGCAAAAAAAACATGAAAGCATATTAATTTAAGCATGAATCATTCCCCATGTTGGTTTCCCCTAATCACTCATTAACCCTAGCTAAGAGACTACTCACTCATTATCATGTTGATCATGCTAGCAAGGTTGTCAATCATACCAACAATATGAAACATGATTAATAAATGAAAGTAATTAACAATAATTAAAAAGGGATTAAGAGATTATACCTACTAATGATTCCAATAATAAAGCAAAAATAATAGAAGTGCTTGAATGCTTGATTGAGAGGTTGTCAATCTCCCAACAATAACCCAAATAATCTTCAATTACCCAAAATAAAGGATGAACAAAAGAGAGATTAAAGAACTAAAACTTGGATTAAGACTTGATTAATACTTGATTACAATATTAAAGAGAGATTTGATTGATATTAACTACACTAATTATTGATAAGAAGAACATGCTCCTCTAATTAGACTAATGGGGTATTTATAGTGGAAATTAGGGAGGATGCATTAGGGTTAACTAAGGGCTAAACTAGTAATTACACTTTTTAAGTTGAGCAAGGAGGAGCCGGTATTTTCTGAGAGAAGGGCTTCTTTCTTCGTGGCTTGGAGAAGACAATCCGTGCTGTGCTAGAATCCGGGCGGAATAGGGTCGGGACGGGCGGATTCTGGCGTTGGAATCCGAGCGGATTCAGGGGAATCCGGGCGGATTGTGGAGGGGGAATCCGAGCGGATTGTGGCAAAGCCGCTCGGATTGTCTTCTTTGCTCTGACGGGACGGATTGGTGACAATCCGCTCGGATTGTCGTCGAAAGAACAAATCTTCTTCTTTTCTTCCCTTTTCTTCATAAATTCCTTGGGGATTTCCTTGGGGACTCAAGGATCTTTTCTCAACATTGCTCTTCTACTATAATATGTACAAAGGCCTTCTAATCTTGTCTCTCCTTGATGCTTGATCATTGAATTCGATCAATTTAGTCTCGTTTTGTCATGAAAATGCAAGATTCTTACTCCTTTCCTACCAAGGGATCAAAATCTCAAAGAATATGCAAAACAAAGAACTAAAGATAAGAAATGACCCAAATAGGCACTAAAAAGCATGGGAACAAGGCTAATTCGGGGGCTAAATATGCGCCAATTATGGTCACATCACATACTTTGTTAGGATGTTTAGGATCTATGAAACCTTCGGGTTGCACCATGTACAACTCTTCCTCCAAATAACCGTTTAAGAAGGCGGTTTTCACATCCATTTGCCAAATCTCATAATCATGAAATGCGGCAATCGCTAAGATTATCCGAATGGAACGTAACATGAATACAGGTGCAAAAATATCATCATAATGCAATCCTTGCACTTGAGTGAAACCTTTTGCCACAAGTCGTGCCTTATATATATCTGGTTGCGCGTCTACAGAACGCTTTATTTTGTAAAGCCATTTGCACTGTAGAGGTTTTACCTTATTAGGTAAATCAACTAGATCCCATACGTTATTCTCATACATGGAGTCCATCTCGGATTGCATGGCTTCGAGCCATAGCTTTGAGTCGGAACAGGCCATAGCACCTTTATAGGTTACGGGTTCATTACTTTCTAGAAGTAAAACATCATTCTCCTCGACCATACCAATGTATCTGTCCGGAGGATGAGAGTCTCTACCCGGCCTCCTGGGTTCCTCAGGAATATTAACCGTATCATCAATTGGAGGTACAGCTTCCTCCATCTGTTCCTCGGTTGTTGGTTCTAGAATCTCCGACAGCTCGAAGGTTCTATTACTCGACTTTTTCTCGAGAAATTCTTTCTCTAATAATGTCGCACTAGCCGCAACAAAAACTCGATGTTCGGTAGGTGAATAGAAGTAATGACCAAATGTTCCTTTTGGATAACCTATAAAGTATGTCTTGACCGATCGCGGGCCGAGCTTATCCTCGTGTCTCCACTTGACATAAGCCTCGCAGCACCAAACCCGAATTAAGGACAAGTTAGGGACCGTTCCCTTCCACATTTCATATGGAGTCTTGTCGACAGCTTTAGACGGACTTTGGTTAAGTATAAGAGCGGCTGACAAAAGAGCATAACCCCATAATGAATCAGGCACTACCATGTGACTCATCATGGATCGAACCATATCAAGTAAGGTTCGATTTCTCCATTCGGACACACCATTCAATTGAGGTGTTCCAGGTGGAATTAACTGCAAAACGATTCCACAGTCTTTCAGGTGTTGATCAAACTCATGTGAAAGATATTCGCCACCCCGATCTGAACGGAGTGCTTTAATCTTTCTACCCAGTTGGTTCTGTACCCTATTCTGGTATTCTTTGAATTTCTCAAAGGACTCACTTTTATGCTTCATTAAGTAGACATATCCGTATCTACTCAAGTCGTCCGTGAAAGTGATAAAATATCTATAGCCATCTCTAGCGGTAATTGACATAGGTCCGCATACGTCCGTATGTATGAGTCCTAATAGGTCACTAGCGCGCATTCCAACACCTTTGAAGAAAATTCGAGTCATCTTGCCAATGAGACATGATTCACACGTGCCATATGTAGAAAATACGAATGCGGGAATAGTCCCATTATCGACGAGTTTCTTCACGCGTTTCTCATTTATGTGTCCCATTCGACAATGCCATAGATAGGTTTGATCTTTGTCACCAACCTTTAATTTCTTATTATTCATGTGTAATACTTCCGTGGTTTGATCTAAGATATAAATTCCATTCATGGAAACTGCTTTGCAATAAATCATTTCATTAAAAGAGAAAATACAACTATTATCCTTTATTGAAAATGTAAAACCGTCTTTAGCAAGTACGGAAACAGAAATAATATTCTTAGATAAACTGGGTACATAGTAACAGTTATTTAAAGATAACTCAAAACCACTAGGGAGTTGGATTACATATGTTCCCTTCGAGGCAGCAGCAACTCGTGCTCCATTCCCGACTCGCAGGTCCACATCACCTTTTTCGAGAGGTATGATGTTCTTTAGGCCCTGCAAATGATTATACAGATGAGAACCAAAACCAGTATCTAGTACCCAAGTTCTGAAACTTGCATGGTTAATCTCAATCATATGAATATAAGATGACATACCAACAGGAACGACGCGGCCTGCCTTGATGTCCTCACGGTAGACGGGACAGTTCCTCCTCCAATGTCCAGTCTTGTGACAATGGTGGCACTCTATGTCACCGTCCTTGCTCTTTGTCTTGCCCTGTGAGCCACTAGTCTCACCAGGCGCACTCTTACCGTTTCCTGGCTTCTTAAACTTTGGCTTACCTACAACTAGGTCGCCATGAGCCTTGCCCTTACCTTTACCTTTGTAAATCGTGAGAACATCCTGCTTCATGCTCCCACTCAATTTCATATCCTTCTCGGTCTGTACGAGGAGGGAGTGTAGCTCATGAGGACTCTTTTTCAAGTCATTCATATAGTAGTTACCCTGAAAAGGCAAAACTATCGTGAAGAGAATGAAGCATTCGGTCAATGACAATGCTCTCACCGATTTTACAATTCAGGTGACTCCGCTTCTCGACATTCTCAATCATGTGAAGAATGTGTGGGCTAACCGGTTGGCCCTTCTGGAGTTTCGCATCAAAGAAGCGACAGGTATGCTCATATGTAACGATTCTCGGTGCCTTTGAGAACTCGTTAGTGAGCGTGGTGAAAATCTTGTTTGCACCTTGGGCAATGAAGCGTCTCTGCAAATTGGTTTCCATTGCAAAGATGAGTACGTTCTTTATCGCACCCGCTTCCATAACGAAATCACTATAAGCGAGTGACTCGTTGACTCCTGCATTTGGGCCTGGGTTGACCGGTATTGGCTCAGTTAAATACCTGAGCTTACCGTCACCGTGGCGAAAGATTCCGTAGTGCCGCCTCCCGATCCATAAAATTGGACCCATCATTCTTGATCGAGTGGACTGATTCATTTGGTCCATGAACATTTTAAGCCAGGACGAACGATCTAGCGTGGCACTAGGCATTGGGATTGCGTTATTTCCACCATTTGTTGTAAATAAAGATTATTGATAATAAACGTGTTCTACACTGCGAAAGAAGAATAAAATAATAAGCATGTGCATCGTTTTTATTTTAAGTCTAATGAACTAATGTCATAACGCGAAGACTCAAAATATTTATACAATTGACCTCCCTCAAGAATTATATAAATGACCCCAAGACTCAATTCTCTGTAAATTGATAAGCTAACCTTTTAGCTAATTCTACCATTAGAATTCTTGGTCGATAAATTTCTGTAAATACTATATTTAGTCCATCATAATCACGAGAAACTCTTCGGACTATGATGTTGAGGTAAACTAAGTCAACACAACTACTTACCCAACGTAGAAGGGGTCATATTAGGCCTACCGACGAAGAAGGGATTCATAGATGTTTGTCCTTATAAAGACTAATCTCAATTTCCGTTTTAGAGGAAGATCCTATCAACTTTATTTAAATTCATTTTAAGTGAACTATAATCTAGCATGCGAGAATGATTAAACTAAAGTAATGGCTTAAAGTCTGTGACATCTGCATGTCCATGAAAACTAACATACAACCTATATGAGTTAATTTTCATGCATTTTAGTAGTAGGTGGTTTGGTTTTAGGCGGAAAATGATGCAATTACTAACGTGTGAATGAAACGCAATAATAATGAAAAACGTAAAAAAAAACAGTAAAAGTCCTAGTGTGGCCTATCCTATCAAAATGAACAATAAATACAAGTTTGGAATCCATCCTTGGACCCGAGAAGCTTGTCTTGATGTTCCATCTTGATCCATGTAGCGGGAGTGAGCTTCAATCTCCATCTTTAGTCTTCTTTGAAATTACAATAAATAAAAATTACATAATTGACCTATTAATTACATTCTAATTTCAAATACCCAAAACTAAAATAAAGGAGATTCGAGATCTCATAATTACATAAAAAATCATGTTTCCTTCATTACGAAAACATAATTTGACTAAGGCCACACTAAGTATTACAAAGTACAACCGATTGCAAAATTAAATACGTAAATAAAATAAAATTCATTCGATTCATTCAACAAAATTAAAAGCATCAACTAAAATAAATTAAACATACATTATACAATTCCTTAATTATGTTGATTAATTTATCCAAACCAACTATTTAAATTAAATTAAGTGACAATTCCGCAATTTAATCACATTAATTTCATTCTTAATCCATATTAAACTTGTAATATGAATTCTATCCGTCAAAATTTTAAACTACTTTAAAATAACTCGGTATCATTTAAATTGTGAACCGATTCACAATAACTAATTGGCCAAAAAAAAAAATCCAATTGTTATTTTGGTCTCGGCTGAAAAAAACAAAAAAGTTTTTTTTTTCTTTTTTTTTTTTATATTTCAGCTGCTCATGGCTAAAAAAAACAGCCAATAAATATTATTTTTTTTTTTCGGAAATAAGGCAAAAACAAAGAAAGAAAAACTTTCCTTTTCTTTTTCTTTTAGATACGGCTAAAAGAAAAATAACCCAAAAACAGTTTTTTTTTTATGAACACTTCCACGGTGAACGATGAAAAACAAAAAAAAAAAAAACAACGGCAAAAAAAATAAAACAGCCGTCACAAAAAAAAACTTGCGGCAAGAATTGCCCTAAAACAAAACCGATGAAGAAAATGTTTACAGTTGCCATATAGAACGTGATTTAGCAAGTGAATTAATGAACATGATTAATCTTATATGCTAAAACTATATAGCAAAAACAAGTTCTTGTCTCATCGACATGATTATTCCATTAACAATTTAATTTAATCCGAATTAAATCAAGGTATCTACAAATTCATTTTATTATCATCTTAACATATTAAAACAATAATTCATATGAATCAAATGGAAATAAATCATCAACAAAGGAAAAACAGGCCGAAAAAAAAAAAATCTCTCGGCACAAAAAAATTTCAGCCGAAAACCCTAAATTTTTTTTTTTCGAAATCCCCATTGTTTACATACATATTTTATGAAAATCATCAAAAATAAAATCGTGGCCTAAAGCTGTGATACCACTTGTGAGAAATAATCTGTATACTTCCCTTAAACTAGAATGATTATAACAAGTTTAACAATGATGATCAATGGTCATAAACAAAATACATAAACAAAGTATAAAGGATTTAGAATTAACCTTCGGTCCTAGCAAAATTGGCCTAAGAACAATATCAAAATTGATATTCGCCTATTAGTTGCACCCAAGACGATATGAGATATGCCCTTTGATTATGCTAGAAATCGATCTAAAATTTTCTGTAAAATTTAGTTGTTTTTGTGTTTTTCTGATGAGAGAGGAGGCAAGGTCAAGAAAAAGCATTAGGGTAGAATTAATTCTCTACCTTTTCTTTTTATACAGGCCGAAATTTGGAAATTTCGGCCAAACTGACCGAAATAAGGAGATTATTCTCCTTATTTTTGGTCTTTCCAAAAATATATAAAGTGTGTTGAATTGTCATCTAGTGAGTATCGAACCCATGACCTCTTAGTTTGTGTACCCTCACTATTACCACTATGACACATTCATCTTGTTGATATTAAACATAACTGATTATATTTAATTACGAATTAACAGATTAATTCGTCCAAGCTAACATTAAATATATTTAACTAAATATAACTTATTATATTTAATTTACGAATTGATTAATTAATCTCAACTTAATATTATTTAATTTTATTAAATAATTATCTCATCAACACATTGACTAACCTTTTAGTCATTTTGGGCATCAGTGTGATTATATTTCTATAACCACATTTCTCAAACATATCCTATAGGTGTGACCTTTAGGGACCAGTTGATCACCGCCATCTGTATGATAATAACGTCAAACTTTCTAGCAAGCCAACCGTTATTAGGTAAACGGTAATCAACTGATTAAATATACGAAGTATACCCTTGTGAACCTGTAAGAGATTTACAAATGTTATCACACTAATTTGTGGAGGACACAAGCTCCAACAAGTACCCCCATGGATCCAAGAGTGAAACTTATGCCCAATACGGGTGATGCAATTTCAAAACTTGAGTACTCGCAAGTGATTGGATGTTTAATGTATGCAATGACGAGCACAAGACCGGATATTGCTTATGCGGTGGGAAAATTAAGTAGATACACAAGTAACCCAAGTACTCATCATTGGGTGGCATTTAAACGTATATTGAAGTACTTAAAGAAAACCATGAACTATGGTTTGACATATATGGGAAATCCATCGGTAATAGAAGGATATTCGGATGCAAGTTGGATCCCCAATGTAGAAGATCATTCTTCTACAAGTGAGTGGGTATTCTTGCTAGGGGGAGGCGCCACTTCGTGGGCTTCTAAGAAGCAAAATTGCATCACAAGTTCGACAATGGAGTCAAAATTTATAGCCTTGGCTTCGGCCGGGAAAGAGGCGGAATGGTTACGGAATTTGATTTATGAGATTCTGTTGTGGCCTAAACCTATATCACCAATTACTATCCATTGTGATAGTGAAGCTACCTTGGCTAAGGCCTATAGCCAAGTATATAATGGTAAGTCGCAACACCTAGGCATTAGACATAGCGTGGTACGAGAGTTGGTCACTCAAGGGGTGATCATGTCGTTTGTTTTGTGAGATCTCAACAAAATCTAGCTGATCATTTGACCAAGGGATTGGCTAGGGACATGGTGTACAAGTCAATGATCGGCATGGGTTTAAAGCCATTTTAACTTATGGTGGTAGGACACCCAATTCTCTTCTAATATGACATTAGCTAGAGGTAGAATTCAATGTGGAAAGCCTATTATCTTAAGTTGAAGCACATGTTTTGATAATCCCGAAGGTATGTGCTTAGACCTACATGATATGTTAGGATGAAGTTCATCTTCTTAATGGATTTTTTGAAAAATTGCTTTTTGTAGGAGCATGAGGAAAAGAGTCCACCTATGTGAGTGTGAAGTTTGGCCGCTTCAAGAAGTTTGGGCTTGGCTTTCAAGCACTCACGAATGGATAGGGACACTAGGCCATGTAATAGAGTGTCGGCTAATAAGCTTATGAAGTTGTAATAAATTTATATGTGTTTTATCTTCATGTATTCAAATGACTTTGAAGGGTTCAATCCATTGAGACACCCCAATACTCGAATGCAGAATGTAGAATTCACAAAGATGAACATTCAATCTTCGTGATATTTTCGTTTTATGTATAAGTTTGGTTTGGTTTGTTGTTTTGAATCAAGGATTGCACTTAAATGGGGGAGGAATGTTGGTGATTTAAGTGAATCATATATTTCATTTAAATGCAATCGGGATTCGATCAAACTCGTAATAAGTTTGAACCGTTATAATGTGAGTTAGGAAGTGTGGAGCACACGCTTACATAAACGAGTTTGAAGTTGCGGTTTAAGGAATGAGTAATGCAAGTAATGAAATATAATGAGATATTGCTAAGTGTGGATTGTTAAGACGGATTTATCGTAACCGCTATAAGGGTCTTTGATATGTTCGTACTTAATGGATTTTAACATGTCTTGTGGAATACATTACGACCCCGATCGGGGTCATATGTACGGGGATGACAATTGTTTGTTAAAACGCAGGAATATTACTTGGGGATTGTGAAATCTTATCCTTTAAGATTCCTTTTCGGAAAAACTGTCCATTCCTTATGTAAGTGCATGGCATACTATATATATACGCATATATATGTGCATGAGAAGTTAGAAAAATAATTACTACATATTACTTTCAGATTTTGGTACAACAAACATACAAAAACTTCATTTGTTTTCTTTTGCTTCTTGCCTAGAACAAGAGGGAAATCGGTGTATTATCCTGCGAGAGATTTCTTGTAACCCGAAGGCATTATAGGGTAGAAATATTCTTTAAGGAAAACGATATACTACGTGATCATCAATTTATCCAAGTTCGATTTTTCAAACACCTTATTTATCCAACAGTTGGGCGTTGTGAGAACCAAACTCCCCCTTAATAGTATGAGGGGTATGAGATTCTAAATCCATACTCGTTAATTTTTTTTTTCACTCTAAATTTGTAGAAGAGGGGAATGGAGTTTGATTTTAAGGGAGAGGGTGGGTATGAGATTCCAGAGGTTGGGATGGAGTGAATCCATTAGATATCTAACTCCATTCCATATCACCCCAACCAAACAATGGAATGCATTATACCATTCCATTCCAAAGTACGCAGTCAACCAGACACCCATAAATCTCTTAGGACAGTAGTATCCGTCTTAGGATGAAAACGAGTTAAATATACTCGCACTTACACAGAGGATAAATCATGTGTTACTCTCTCTTAAAACAGCAATATTCTCCTTTTATCTCATCGATTATCATACTTAACTCGTTTGAATATTATCGTCTTAAATAAAAATTTGTGTGCGCCATATGCCCATATTGTTCGTCAACAATCATCAAGAGGCAAAATTATGGACTCCGTAATCAATACACTCAATGTGCAATTACTCCGACGACCGAGTTCATGTCTATTTTTATCATGAATCATGATACGGGATTTATATATTTGGATTGAGACCCACTAAGTTCACATGCGTAAAGGTATTCCGTAATATGTGATGGCGTGATTTAATTGCTCCAGTTTTGCGTGATTATTCAGTAAGAGCATCCGCAAATGTGGGAAACCTACCTTCTCAAATGCCCTCTCTCTCATCAATTACCTTCTCAAATGCCCTCTCTCTCATCAATTAGGCACTTTTTCTTGCCTAATGTTTCTTAATTTTTAGCTTTTCAAATGTAAGTCTTAATTCATTCCAGTCAATAATTTACTAAAATAGAGGGATTACATGAATAAAAAAATGAGTGTCAACTATTCACTGAAAGAGAGAGATTACATAAATAAAAAAACATGATGTGTATGTGGGGTGAAAATGGAAATTGGTTATTAATAGTGTGTTTTAAGTTAAGAATATGTAAACAAGAGTATATTTGAGTTATATTTAAGAACGGTTTTTCTAACCTATGTCCACTAGGCATATGATAATAAACCCAAAAAGGAAATAAATAAATTATATTTGTATGGAAAATTGCATAACAACTACTTTTACTTTGATTTACAAGAAAATACATTTATTACTTTCTATTTTGGGTTTTTTATCCTATGCCTAGTGGGCATAGGTTAGAAAAACCCATTTAAGAAACTAACACTGCAGTTTTACTATTTGTTATTTCTATATTCAGGCAGAATAATTGCATGCAACTCTTTTAATCTAGGTCTTTAAATTTATTAGAAAATTTCATAATTTCTCACATTTTATAAACAATTAATCTTGCTTATAACTGTTGTAAATTACAACGAAGGAGTGTATTAATCTATCACCCCGAAAAAAGGTGTTAGTTGGAATAGATTTATACCCTCAATTTATATTCCCTCAATTTTAACATATATGATAAGTTAGTATACAATGTAGCTTCCTTTCTTATTTATTTTGATTAAATGATTTGAATATAGGATGGCAAACTAAATTGTTTTCTTTTGTTCTTATCAATCACATTGATCTTCCGCACTCTTTTTTTTTCAAGAAAATTTTCTTTAAGAAAACATCACCGAGACATCGATTTAAATTTAGTTTCATGTTTTTTTTTTTCATTTTGGAGAATAAACATCCTATTAATTTTTCAAAATGACAAACTTGTTCTTATAACCAAGACATCGATTCAACTAATCTATAATTAAATTTAGGGACATTATATGTTGTACCCCTGGAGTGAGTTTTTTTTTTTTTTTTTTTTTTAGTGTACCCCTATCTTTTTGAAATTCTATATTATACCCCTTAACTTTATATTGTAGTTCATAGACCTGTGAAAAATCTGGCCCGACCTACAAGCTACAAACCCGAGCTGCGCGACACTTTTTTTAGGGTCAAAGACCCGTAAATCTTGACCCGTGACCCGAAATGATCCGAACCCAAAATTACTCGTTATTTTAGGGTCGAAACCCAACCCGAACCGTTCGACACGTTGGATCAAAGATAAATTAAGAATATTATTAAAATATTAATATTTTTATATTATATTTGAAATAATAAATATAAAAATTATTATTTTAATATTTTAATATTAAAAAATTAGTTTAAAATTCAATTTTATATAACTTTTATATGATTAAAATAATTATTAAAATAATGAATATAATAATATTATTAGTATTAAAAATAATTTAATTTCAAAAAATACGTTTTTTCGGTTGAAAAATGATAAAATAAAAGACGTCATAAAGTTTTCTCTGACCCATATTCTGACCCTAATCCGACCCGAGACCCAACTCGTATGCGACCCGGCCTGTATTCTAACCCGACCCGTTTGACAAGTTTAGTAGTCCATCATGACATTATTGATTGTCTACGTTAACTTAATTCGTTATTTGATTGATTAATTCACTCATTCAGCCAACCAACCAACTACCAATTAACCCATGCATGTTATTAGTAGTAGCTCACCCAATTACATAAGGAAAATGATTTAGTTACACCCGGTGTTACTGAAACTCGGTAACACCAATGACATTCTTGTAAATTTTCTTAAAATTTCAGATAATTTATAAAACCTTTTGAAATTCAAATTTCTAGCCATTGAGGGTAGTTTAGGAAGTTTATTTCCTCACCATTTTATTAGCATTGAATATTTTAAGGACTTGGAATAGTAATTGGTGATTACACTGGTGATCAATATAATCGCAATAGTAGGATAAAAACTATAAATTTGGAAGAATAAACAATAAAATCAACTGCATCATAAATCCAAACTTGATATAGAAGGTTACGCATATGATGATCATTCACGTTGTATTGCAATATACTCCATATATAGTTCATAGCTAAGGTCATATGCTCATATCGCAATTCAATAAACGTCTTTATCAATCATTTTTTTCTTGAAAATAGCACAAATTAAATAATGTTTTTGATGTAAGAATAAATTCAACAAAATTTGTAATACTACGGATTTTCTTTGGTGACTACTCGACCGAGTAGAGCCTACTCGGCCGAGTAGTGCTGTTGTTGTGAGTTGTTTTGGTTCTGCCGATGAATACTCGGCCGAGTATAGTGAATACTCGACCGAGTAGCGGATACTCGGCCGAGTATAACTTTACTCGACCGAGTATTCGGTCTGGCGAGTGTTATTTTGACGGTTTGATTAGGGAGTGTTTAAGATTATTTTATATCCCGCGTCAGTTTTTTAAAACATCATTTCAACTTCATCATTTCTACGTTAACCCTAATCACTCCCTAATCATCCCATAGCTTTGTTGTGTGTGAAATCTTCGGAGTTCTTGCGTATAATTCCTCATCCTACTGTTGGTAAGTTCTATGTCTATGTTATTCGTATTCGTTGGGGTTACTGTACATTTACGGAATTGGGAATATGGGGGTTGTGCAATGTGTAATTGTGTTATATGATTATGGTATAGGAGAAGACTTCGTAGAGGAGCCTTTCTGATTGTTCGAGTTCATTCCACTGTTGATTGCTAAGGTAGGGTTTCCCTACTCAGTTTACTGTTCTTTGTAAGACATGTTGGTTGTGATTATTGTTATCTGTTGATCATCGGAGTATGGAGATTGTTGTGACGATGTTGGTGTGAGGGTATTGAGACGGCTATGATGTCATGTGATTGTGATTGTGGTGGAGTCACTTGCGGGAGTGGCTTCACACCCTAGTTCGCCCTCCGTGGAACCCGTCACGGGAGGGGATGTGCACATTAAGGGACATGGATTGTTGTCGCTCGTAGAGGAGCTGGACTAGGTGGGATCGGCTGCGGTCACCCACTGGCGGCGAGGATTACCTGTTGCGATGGGTAATCTGGAAGGGCTACACACTTCGGTGTGTAGTCGATTACTGTGTGAGAATGGATGATTGGGATTTGGTGATGATCAGTTGATTACTTCGCTTGTTTGTCTTAATATTTGAGTAATACTGACCCCGTTGTTGTTTGTGGAATCTGCGGTGATCCATTCGGGATGGTGAGCGGAGCTTGACAGTATTGCTAGTGTGAGCTTGGGGACAATCATGGGAGTATTGTCATCACCATCATAGCATCACCGTCTCGAGTCTTAGTTTGATTTCTTTTATTGTCGGACATTGGAGATGTATTTTGTTAAGTCGGTATTTGGATTTGGATGTTGTAAACTTTATACCTTGCAGTACTTTAATAAATGTGCTCAGTTCAGACGCTTTTAATATGTACTAACCTCGGGCAACCGAGTTGGTAACACACTTTCATGGTAGGGTGGTCCTGGTAAGGCACCTTGGTATGAGGGGGTGTTACAAAGTGGTATTAGAGCCGAAGATTCCGGCACCTAAACAAATGAATTTAATGAACCTAGGAAGTCTAAATAAAATGAACCCGGGGAGAGTTGTTTGGAGCTACCGCAAAGACTCGGGAGACGTCCCGGAGTCGCAAATTGGCCCTCATTAACTCGAGCCGGTAACATGGGGAAGTGTGATGAGAGTTAGGCTTGGTATGTACATGTATGTGAAGATGCATGTGGTAATAGTTGACAATTGAAAAGGGTATGTGATGAAATTTGTAAGTGTGGTGATTGGGGAAATGGTGGAGGTGACGGGTTTGTGAATGTTCGTTATGTTGGAATTAGAATATGCATGAATCGTATGTTGGTATGGTTATAACGTGGCACTTAAGTCCTTGATGTTATGTGTTTGTTGCGGGAATAGTGAGCATGATCGAGAACTTTATACTGTATACCCGTCTATTTTGTGACTCGGCCGAGCAGGGCAGGTACTCGACCGAGTAGGGAGCACTCGGCCGAGTAACCAAGCACTCGACCGAGTATTGTTTGGCAGTGAGTAGCAGTGGCTACTGTATGTGAAAATTCGACCGAGTAAGTAAGTATACTCGACAGAGTAGAGCCTACTCGGCCGAGTGATGTTTTACTCGACCGAGTGTTGTTTTTGAGTTTTTGACGTTCGCTTCTGGAGTCGAATACTCGACCGAGTATCTATGATACTCGACCGAGTAGTCATTACTCGACCGAGTATGGTTGTATACACGGCCGAGTGTTCTTTTGGCGGAAGGTTGTTACGTTTGGAGCCATAGGCTTTCGTGTTTACGTCTCCTTGTTTCTTGTCAGCTCAAAATGCCGCCCAAAAGAACTCCCGCGCAGATCCAAGCTTCTGAGATGACTCTTGACGAGGTTGCTCGCATGATTGAGCAACAAGAGGCTCTCCTTGAAGCTCTCAAAAATGTGGGAAAGGGGAATGAGAAGTCGATGGATTCTACTCAGCTCAGCATCATCATTGCTCATTTCAACCCTCCCACATATGATGGGGTAGGTGAACCAAAGCTACTCGAGAAGTGGCACCGTGAGATTGAAGCTCTCATGGAAATGGTTAAGTGCCCCGAAGACATGATCGTTGAGCAGGTAGTGTACTACCTAAGAGGTGAAGCTGCAGTTTGGTGGCAAAACGTCAAGGAAGATACTAGAGCTTTTTACCAGGCGGAAAGAGTTATTCCGTGGTCTGGGTTGAAGAGTGCTATGAGAGAGCAGTTCGTGCCGGAGCATATCCGACACAAGATGAGATCCGACTTTGATTCCTTCACCATGACGGATGAGATGACAGTCACTGACTACTATCATCGGTTCCTGGAGCTATCTCGTTATGTTGAGGACATGCAAGTGGGACAGAGGTTTGGCTCTCCGTTTTGAGAGAGGTTTATCTGCTAAGATCGTGAGTCGTATGCCGTAGGGGTTGCTACCGACCTCAAGGAAGTGTATCTGAGAGCGGGTCAAGCCGAGAGAATGGTAGATCTCTCAAGAGAGATCGATGAGAGGATCGGAAAAGAGGAAGGCCGATGCAGTGGAAGCAAAGTCGGTCGACCAACAAGAAGGGGAACTTCAACCATGCTAAGGCTTTTTCTGGTGGAGCTGGTTTTTCGGGAGGATCTCGTGGCTGGGGAAAGAATGGAGGTCGGAGTGTGAGTGACAACTCTAACCTTACATGCTTCAACTGTGGTGGGATAGGCCACAAAAGACGGGAATGCACGAGCTACAAGCCCGGCACTGGTTCAGGAGCTCGGTCAGGGAATTTTTCTCAGGGGCCGACTCAGAGTTTTGCTAGTAACCGACCGGGAGGTTCATGGGGCAATAGAGGTGGACAGGGCAACCAAGGCGGTTACAACCGCAGTGGTGGTGGATCATATCAGTGCCAGAACAACAGCACCACTCAGGATTCAGCAGCCAATCCAAGTACCTCCAATGCTTCAGTTCAGGGTAGAGGACAGAAAAACAGTGGGAAGCTTTTTATGATGGACAAACAGGAAGCACAGGATGATGCTCATGTAGTTACCGGTACCTTTCTTGTTCATAACGTACCGTCCTTTGTTTTGTTTGATTCAGGGGCTACACACTCTTTTGTGTCTAAGAGTCATGCTATGTCTATGGGTTTGGGAAAGTTTGAGGTTGTTAAAGATGACGTGTTCATACCTTCGGGAGAGTCTGTGTCATGTCTCAAGTTGTATAAGGGAGTATCTATGATAGTTGGAGGGGTAGATTTACCACTAGACCTGTTAGAGTTTCCTATGGATGGGTTCGAGGTGATTGTCGGGATGGATTGGCTGGGTAGGTATGAGGCCAGGATAGATTGTCGGCAAAAGCGGGTGTCCTTAAAGGGGCCCAAGGGTATTAGGATGTCCTATAGAGGGTTTGTGGTAAAGCCTAAGTGTAGGTTCATAGTTGTGATGACTTTAAAGTCATGTTTGAGGAAGAAGTGTCCCTTGATTCTCAGTCATGTGAGAGACCACTGAGTAGAGCCGCCGACAGCTTATGAGATATCTGTGGTGAGAGAGTTCGAAGATGTTTTTCCTGAGGAAATACCGAGTTTGCCTCCCAAGAGGGATGTTGATTTCAGCGTGGAGCTTAAGCCGGGAACGGGTCCTATATCTAAAGCACCTTACCGTATGGCACCTAAAGAGTTGGCAGAGTTGAAAAAGCAGATACATGAGTTGTTAGGCAAGGGTTACATCAGGCCTAGTGTGTCACCGTGGGGAGCTCCAGTTCTTTTTGTAAAGAAGAAAGATGGGTGATTACAGAGAGCTCAATCGTGTCACAGTGAAGAACAAGTATCCGTTGCCGAGGATTGATGACTTGTTTCATCAGCTAAGTGGAGCAGGTGTGTTTTCCAAGATTGATCTTAGGTCGGGATATCACCAGCTGAGAATAGCAGATGAGGATATTCCTAAGACAGCGTTCCGATCTCGATATGGTCATTACGAGTACGTGGTGATGCCTTTTGGGTTGACCAATGCGCCAGCAGCTTTTATGGATTTGATGAATCGGATCTTTACACCGTTCTTGGATAGGTTTGTGGTTGTTTTCATCGACGATATCTTAGTCTATTATAAGACTAAGAAAGAGCATGAGGAGCATTTGAGGATAGTCTTGCAGACCTTGAGAGAGAATCAGCTTTATGCCAAGCTATCTAAGTGCGAGTTCTGGTTAGAAGAAGTGGCTTTTCTAGGCCATGTGATATCTAAGAAGGGAGTATCTGTGGATCCTAGTAAGATTGAGGCCGTAACCAAGTGGGAATCACCGAAGAATGTTGCTGAGATTCGGAGTTTCTTAGGCCTTGCTGGCTACTACAGGAGATTTGTGAAAGATTTCTCTACCATAGCGCGGCCTATGACATCTTTGATGAGGAAGGAAGTCAGGTTTGTTTGGGATGAGAATTGTGAGACGGCGTTTCAGACCTTAAAGGAACGCTTGACCACAACCCCTATCCTAGCCTTACCAGAGGGGTGTGAGAACTTTGAGGTATATACTGATGCTTCAAAGAATGGTCTTGGTTGTGTTTTGATGCAGGAAGGGAAAGTCATAGCTTATGCTTCGAGGCAGCTGAAACAATATGAGGAGAACTACCCTACTCATGATCCGGAGTCAAGGCAACGATTGTGTTCGCTCTTAAGATTTGGAGGCACTACCTTTATGGAACAACTTTTAAGGTGTTCTCTGATCATAAGAGTCTAAAATATATCTACACTCAGAAGGAGCTTAACATGCGACAGAGACGGTGGATGGAGCTGATCGGAGATTATGATATAGAGATCATCTATCACGAGGGTAAGGCTAATGTTGTTGCAGATGCACTGAGTAGGAAGAGCGTTCATTCGCTATGTACAGCTATGTCCTTGCTGAAGTTGAGGGATGAGATGTCTAGGTTGGGGATCTTTATGATTCGAGAGGGGGATACCATCGAGGATTTGACGATCGAGCCAGAGTTGTATGAGAACATCAAGAGTAAGCAGGAGCTTGATCCTAAGATTCAGGAGTGGAAGTCAAGGGTAGAGAGCGGAACGGTTTCCAAGTTTTCTATCCATACAGATGGGAGTGTTCGTTTTGATGGGAGATGGTGTGTTCCTGAGGATGCAGAGTTGCGGAGAGTGATCTTGACGGAGGCTCATTGCACTCCCTATTCAGTTCACCCGGGTGGTGACAAGCTTTATAAAGACCTTAAGAAGACGTTTTGGTGGCCAAATATGAAGAGAAATGTAGCTGAGTTTGTAGCCAGATGTTTGACCTGTCAAAGGGTCAAGGGTGAACAAAGGAGACCACAAGGTAAGATTCAGTCTTTGGAAGTACCCGAGTGGAAGTGGGAGTCGATCTCCATGGACTTCATTGTGGGGTTGCCTAGGTCACAGCAAGGTAACAACATGATTTGGGTGATTGTTGATCGGTTAACCAAGTCAGCCCATTTCGTTCCCATGAAAGATACTTGGTCTAAGATGCAGCTGGCATTGGGTTACAGGAGGCATATGGTTCGGTTACATGGTATACCTAAAGATATTGTTTCTGATCGTGATGCGAGGTTCATATCCAAATTTTGGCAAGAACTGCAAGAGTTGATGGGTACAACCTTGAAGATGAGTACAGCCTTTCATCCGGCAATCGATGGCCAGACAGAACGGACCATCAAGACCTTAGAGGACATGTTGAGGGCATGTGTTATGGAGTTTAGGGGCAGTTGGGAAGACAAGCTTGATCTGATCGAGTTTTCATACAATAACAGTTATCATACGAGCATCGGGATGACACCTTTTGAAGCTTTGTATGGCCGAAAGTGCCGAAGTCCAGTTTGTTGGGATGATAGCTCTGAGACAGTGGTTTTAGGGCCACAGCTGGTACAAGATATGGTTGAGCAAGTCCAGTTAATTCGGCAAAAGATGAGAGCAGCTCAAGATCGTCAGAAGAGCTATGCCGACTTACACCGCAGGGAAATTGCGTTTGCAGTAGGTGACAAGGTCCTTTTGAAAGTGTCACCTATGCGAGGTGTTATGAGGTTTGGGAAAAAGGGTAAGCTCAGCCAAAAGTTTATAGGTCCTTATGAGATTTTGGACCGTGTTGGCGAGGTAGCTTACAGGTTAGCGTTACCACCAGCTTTGGATAGGGTACACAATGTTTTTCATGTATCTCAACTTCGGAAGTATGTGAGCGATCCGTCGCATATCCTTGAAATGGAGAACATCGAGCTTGATGAATCTTTGTCCTACGCCGAGATTCCTAAGGAGATTCTTGATCGCAAGATTCGTAAGACCCGGAATGGTGAGACGGTCTTACTCAAGGTCCTTTGGTCTAATCATAATGTGGAGGAAGCCACATGGGAACCCGAGGAAGCTATGCGAGAACGTTTTCCTACCCTTTTTGATCAGGTATGTTTGGTTACGGGGACGTAACCGTTGTCTTTTTAGGGGGGTAGGAGATGGTCGCGGTCGTGTTTTGTCTTGTTTGTTGTTTTGTTTTGAGTCAGGTTAGTGAATTTTGTGGTGATTTGTGTAGTTCTTTGGCGTTGTTACATGTGGTTAGTATAGTCTTGTTGCGTTGTGTTGTGCCTTGTGTTAGAGTGGAGTGTGAACTTCGGGACGAAGTTCTTTTTAAGGGAGGAAGACTGTAATACTACGGATTTTCTTTGGTGACTACTCGACCGAGTAGAGCCTACTCGGCCGAGTAGTGCTGTTGTTGTGAGTTGTTTTGGTTCTGCCGATGAATACTCGGCCGAGTATAGTGAATACTCGACCGAGTAGCGGATACTCGGCCGAGTATAACTTTACTCGACCGAGTATTCGGTCTGGCGAGTGTTATTTTGACGGTTTGATTAGGGAGTGTTTAAGATTATTTTATATCCCGCGTCAGTTTTTTAAAACATCATTTCAACTTCATCATTTCTACGTTAACCCTAATCACTCCCTAATCATCCCATAGCTTTGTTGTGTGTGAAATCTTCGGAGTTCTTGCGTATAATTCCTCATCCTACTGTTGGTAAGTTCTATGTCTATGTTATTCGTATTCGTTGGGGTTACTGTACATTTACGGAATTGGGAATATGGGGGTTGTGCAATGTGTAATTGTGTTATATGATTATGGTATAGGAGAAGACTTCGTAGAGGAGCCTTTCTGATTGTTCGAGTTCATTCCACTGTTGATTGCTAAGGTAGGGTTTCCCTACTCAGTTTACTGTTCTTTGTAAGACATGTTGGTTGTGATTATTGTTATCTGTTGATCATCGGAGTATGGAGATTGTTGTGACGATGTTGGTGTGAGGGTATTGAGACGGCTGTGATGTCATGTGATTGTGATTGTGGTGGAGTCACTTGCGGGAGTGGCTTCACACCCTAGTTCGTCCTCCGTGGAACCCGCCACGGGAGGGGATGTGCACATTAAGGGACAGGGATTGTTGTCGCTCGTTGAGGAGCTGGACTAGGTGGGATCGGCTGCGGTCACCCACTGGCGGCGAGGATTACCTGTTGCGATGGGTAATCTGGCAGGGCTACACACTTCGGTGTGTAGTCGGTTACTGTGTGAGAATGGATGATTGGGATTTGGTGATGATCAGTTGATTACTTCGTTTGTTTGTCTTAATATTTGAGTAATACTGACCCCGTTGTTGTTTGTGGAATCTGCGGTGATCCATTCGGGGATGGTGAGCAGGCTTGAAGGTATTGCTAGTGTGAGCTTGGGGACAATCATGGGAGTATTGTCATCACCAGTCATAGCATCACCGTCTGAGTCTTAGTTTGATTTCTTTTATTGTCAGACATTGGAGATGTATTTTGTTAAGTCAGTATTTGGATTTGGATGTTGTAAACTTTATACCTTGCAGTACTTTAATAAATGTGCTCAGTTCAGACGCTTTTGATATGTACTAACCTCGGGCAACCGAGTTGGTAACACACTTTCATGGTAGGGTGGTCCTGGTAAGGCACCTTGGTATGAGGTGGTGTTACAAAATTGAATCCACATGATAACTTTTTCATGGTTAAAAACTTAAAACAAGTGACTATGTTGAGATTTTTGAGGCTTCATCGTCTATAAAGAGTGAAAATAAATTGAGTCTAGTAGTTAAAATCTTCCCTAGATTCTGGGATATGATAATTACATCTTTACCTAGTAAGTTTGACGCAAATTTAAAAACGAAAAATTGATTCTCATTATTTTATTTAATTTAAATTAGGGTGTTACCGAGTTTCGGTAACACCCTATGTGTATCACTTCCCATTACATAACTCATCCAAAAATCAATTAAGTTTTCAAACAATTGATAAAATTAAATTTTAACTATCATTTCATGCTTTATTGAAGAGGTATATATTAAAGGTGGTTGGTTAAAGGTGGGTTGTGGTGATTCTCATAAACGAAGATGATGTGATGTTAACGAGTAACTTTGAGGCTAAAGGAGGGTCGTTGCAGAGGTAATGAATAAATGGAGAATTGAAGAAGGTCATTATAAAGATTAAGTATATAGTTCAGGGGTATAATGTAGAATTTAAAAAACGCAGGAGTACAATCTGAAATCCCAAAAACCTAGGGATACCATATAAAATATCCCTTACAATTACATCTATTTATATTTTTGGGTTTTTCCCATTTGTACCCCCGTAGTTTTCACTTTTCCCAACTATACCCCTGCGTATGGCATCTTATCAACTGTGCCCTTAAACTTAATAAGTGACTTCCATCCGTGATTAAACTTGCCTAAATAGACGGTTTTGGCAGTTAAGGGCCACCTTGGCATGCCATTTATGCCAACAAGGATGCTTCTTTTACATTGACTTGGCATCTTATGCCAACATGGCTGCCAACTCTATATACTCCCTCACCTCATCAAATAAACAACACAAAGCATTATTTGTACACTTCTCATTCAAACCCTTTCAACAAACCCCCTAAATTGACTCATTCCATAATGTTGAGATGGATAATTAAAGGAAAATAAGAGAAAAATAAAGGAGGGTGAAGAACATTGGAGGATTAATGAAATAAGATTGAGGGATGAGTGGATTATATAGGGGAAGTAATGGAGGGAAGTTATGGTGGGAAAGTTTAAAGGCGGCTCGAGCTCTTCTTGATTCGGGATCGGGTTTCGCGCTGAGATGGTGACTCAATTGGTGAACTTCTGGGGAACTTTTGGGCAATACAGACGGAGGAGCAAGTCGTGGTTGCTGCTCTGCTGGTGGCGGGTCAGAGGTGAGGCGGAGACGGGATGTTGGTGATGTAGGTAGGTGATGAGATGTGTATAAATGGTGGTGGAGCTGCTGTTGGACTCGGGTTTCGGTGCCGAGTTCGGTATTGGCAGCCATGAATTGTTGATTTGAGAGCTTGAATTGGCTATGGAATTTAGGAGAGAACGAAGTAAGATGAGAAATTGGGTATATTGATGGTTTAAGATGGAGTTTGGTCATTTGATTGAGAATTGTCATTGTTAAGTGAAAATGCAGGATGTGATTTTGGTAAAGTAAAAGGCAAGCTTTGACTTTCTTGCACAAATTTGGGGAAAAAAAGAAAAAAAAAAAAGGAAAGCCATGTTGGCACAAGGCGGCATGCTGCCATGTTGGCATTTAACGTCTAAAACAGACGGTTTAATGAAGATTGGTTACAGACGGGAACAACTAATTAAGTTTAAGGGCATAGTTGATAAGATGTCATACGTAAGGGTACAGTTAGGAAAAGTGAAAACCACAGGGGCACAAATGGGAAAAACCCTATATTTTTACATATACTACATTTGTGTATTAAACTTTTTTGTATTTTGTTTTCTTTTTCTCCTAAAAGACAACACTAATACAAATCGGGTTAAAGGTGTAATATATAGCGGGTGATAATAGCCGTTTGCACTTTGCCTCTTTGTGAGAGAACCCGAAGTGAGAGAATTATACATTGTTGTCGACGGTGGACACCCTTTTGATAAAAAAAAAAGAAAATTTAAAACAAATTCTTTACTCAAAACTAGACGTGGCAAAATAAACCCGATCCGAAAAATCAATTGGAAATATCTGCATTGATAGCATAACGAACACCCGATATGAGTAACCTGAATAGTAGCCGAAACCCAACTCAATTCGAATCGAATTGAACCGAATTCAATAATAACCGAATGATAACCGAACCCGAATATATCCGAAACGATAAGAACTGAATCTATATAACAAAGTTAAAAATATTAATTTTTACTCATATTTCAGGTGTTTTTTTTAATTAATTCTTTATTTGTTAAGAGTATTGTGAATAATTATTATCTTCAAATTAAAAACTATAAGGTGTATTTAAGCTAATTTTTTACCCTTAGCTTAGGAAAATTATGACCTAAAGTGATATTGACCCAACTTGAATTGAAGTGATATTTACCCAACCCAAATTGAAAGTTATCATGTTCAAATAATAGAAATCTATTAGAGTTACTAACCAAAATGAAGCTGATCGAAATCGAACTAAAATTGAGAGTAAGGTCTATCCGACTTAAGCTCTGTTCTTTTGGACTGAAACTGATCTGATTTGAATTGAACTGAACTTCTAGGATCTGAACTGAACTGAACTTATAGGATCTGAAATGAATTTAAATTAAGTGACGTATAAAATCTGAACTAAACTTATATGATCTGAAACGAACTGAACTGAACTTATAGGATCTGAACTGAACTTATAACATCTGAACTGAACTGAAATTATAGAATCTGTACTGAACTGAAATGAAATTATAGGATCTATACTGAACTGAATTGAACTAAACTTAAGATCTGAATTAAACTTATAAGATCTGAACTGAACTTATAAAATTTGAACTAAATTTACATTAAGTAGTGACTTCACAAATTCTTGTTTGTGACGGCATATATCCGTCACTCTTGAGTGACGGATACCATTTTACCTCACAAAGTACCCACTTTTTCTCTCTCTGCAACACTATTCATGTGGTCCCCTTTCTCCACTAATCCATTTTGTTATCATTTTATCTCACAAAATATCCGCTACAAATGGTAACCCGTCACAAGGGAGACCAATTGGAGTGACTTTAAGTCTAAAAGAAAATGATCTTAAATCGAACTAATCCAAAATAGAGTATTTTGATTCTGTGGTGTGACTTTAGAAATACGGAGTATATTTGATCAAGCGTCAAAAGTTGAAACCACATGTACCCGTGAGTCATAAATTGGTACTCCGTATAGCATACGGAGTATGTAGTTATGTACCCGTCAGTCGGTCAGTCCATCAGTCATCATGTTCATCACCTCAATCCCCACACCATCTTCCTCTCTCACTTCCCACATTCCAATGTCCTCAATTACATCAATTTCATTTCATTATTATTATTATTATTAATCTCCATTTTCTAAATTTTTTTTAAAAAAAACATAATTTTTTTATAAAACCAACAATTATTCCCATGGCAGCTGCCACAACAACAACAATAACATCATCAACCTCCACATCAACCAAACCAAAACGACGTCGTTTCCGTGAAATCACCATCACAACCTCAACCTCCGAGTCACTCCCATTCTCCGACTCACTCAACTCACCGAGTCCAACTCGGTCACTCCATTCTCCAATGCCTTCCTCACCGTACCCATCAAACTTCACAAAGTTCAACTCGGCCTTAACAGCGGGCCTACTTAACCCTATGAGCCCACCACCAAACCCGACCCGGTCCAGCCCCACCCTCTTCGAAATGATGTCAACCGAGCCCGAACCCAGATCCACCCCTCCCCGACAACTCGGATTCGGGCTGGACCGGGCCAGTTTAATGGAGCAGAGAGTAGGGGAGCTACTCTCGAACCGGAGTCCAGGGAGCCGGTTCAATGACCCGGGTTCAGGGGATGTGAGGCTGACGGTTACTAATAAGGAAGGGTTTAGTGTTGGGTTGAGTGTACATAGAGACATTTTGTGTGGAAATAGCAAGTTTTTTGCAGGGAAATTAGGGGGGAGTAGTAACAGTAGTAGTAGTAGTAGTAATGGGAGTGGAACGACGTCGTTTAAGGTGGAGATAGTGGAATGTGAGGATGTGGAAGTGTATGTAGAGACGTTGAAGTTGATGTATTGTAGGGATTTGAGACGGAAGCTTATGCGTGAGGATGTTCCTAAAGTTCTTTCTATTTTGAAGGTCTCTTCTTTCTTTACATTCTTCTTTGTTTAAGTTTTCATGTGTGGCGGAACCATGATTTGAAATTACGGGCCTCAAAACAGTAATGCAATGTGGGTAAATTAGGAGAAAGGTCGAAAATTTTAACTAAAAGTTTCGAGTTTTTCAATTTATAATGAAGTAAACGTAAACTATTGACTGCGACCGAGGGAATATGATTTGTGTGTGCGCTCTTATTTTTAATCGGAAATTTGTAGTAATGCTTTATTATTCTTATGCTTGTGTTATACTCAGTAGTATAGTAATTGGGTTGAACTATTTGTTACAGAAATGAAGTTGTTTTCAACGCCATTAGACTTTGCATTGAGCAAATGTTTGGGAGGGTTTGCCAGTTGTATAAGAGAGACAATGATATCGTCATTGGGGTGGTAGAAGTTGATGACTGGTGATACTTTAAGCTAGCTATCTGTTATGTTTGGATTGAACTGTTTGAGATAGAAACGGCCGAACTGTCAATCTCAGTAATGCAAGCGATATGCGTACTTTATTTTGTTGCTTGTTATTGTTATGGACCATCTAGGTTAGTCCCAATTTGAGCTAGGTGGACCATAAGGGCGGCAAAGTTGTCCCTTTAGAGATTTAATACTCTTGCATTCCAAGGGTCTCATACTCTAATTATGCTAGTTCAACCAATTGCTAAATGCTAAGTACACGGGGGGTAAGCTTGTTTCATAATTAGATTGAACTATTTGGGATAGGAACTACGTTGCTCTCGATCTCAATAGACCCTGCATTAGCGAAATATTAAGAAGGGTTTGAAAAATGTTGGAGACAAGATGATATCTTTGTTGGGTGGTGCAACATTTGTATGTTTCCTTATCACATATGTAATTTCGAGTTGTAGGAGATTAGTTACTCAGACTGGAACTTAATGATTGCCATACACATTTAATATGTCTAGCTGTCCGGAAGTGCTAAGATTAGCTAATGCTAAGGGAAGTTTGGGTTGGTCTTTTGACTCTGTTATGCAATAAACGCCTACTTTTGTTCATGGATGGTGTATTTATGAAGATAGATGTTGCTTTCTAATGTACTTCTGTCTTTAAATGCTAAATTTGGTGCTGAAAATGTTGCGTTGATTGCGCAAGGTTGTTCGTTTTTCTTCTTCAGATAACATACTATACCTAGCAAGTTGTTGTGTATCACTGAGTCAATTGTTGTTTGAATAGTTTCTTCTAGCCATGGCACATACTGCTATTGATCACCATTTGGGCTATTATTGAGGATAGATTGATCGAGATGTACTAGCTTGCAGTGAGTAGTTGAGCTTTCTTTGTTTAAGCCATTCAATGTAGCTCTGTCCTTCTGATGACTCCTTGTGTACGCCACTCACTAACTTTAGTCTTTAGTGGTTAAGTTAGCTCACATTCGCAAAGAAAAGATTTACATGTCAGGCATTGATACGAGTCATCTACTTTTTGTAGGTTTCAGCTGCAATAGGGTTTGATGCTGGGGTATTGTCATGTTTGGAATACTTGGAGGCAGCACCTTGGGCAGAGGATGATGAAGAGAAAGTGTCCTCACTGCTTTCTGAGCTTCATCTTGAAGGCATAGGTGCAAGTGAAGTTCTTAAGAGAGTTTCTCTAGATGCGACTTCTGCAATAGAAGAGAACATTAGTGAGAATGAACAAGTACTACTAAAGCTCTTACACGTAGTTCTTGAGGGGAAGGATGAGAAGGCAAGGCGAGAAATGAAGGGATTAGTCTCGAAAATGCTACGTGAAAACGCAAATCAAAATGATCTTCGGAAAGAATCTTTGTATTCTGCTTGTGATGGATGTTTGAACCAACTCCGTCACAATTTCTTACGTGCTGCAGGGCCCGATTTACAAGATGTGGGCCAGATTGCACGGCAGGCAGACAACTTATATTGGATTTTAGATATCCTAATTGAGAGGCAGATTGCCGAGGATTTTCTCAAGTCTTGGGCTTCTCAGTCAGAAATGGCAAAAGCCCATTCTAAGATTCCACCGGTTCATCGATTTGAGATTAGCAAGGTAACAGCGAGGCTATTTGTGGGAATAGGAAAGGGACAACTATTGGCTTCAAAGGATATGAGGTGCTTGTTATTGCAAACATGGTTGGTTCCTTTCTATGATGATTTTGGATGGATGAGGAGGGCATCAAAGGGGCTGGATCGTCATTTGATAGAAGATGGGCTTAGTAACACCATTCTTACATTGCCTCTAACTTGGCAACAAGAAATCCTACTTGCTTGGTTTGACCGGTTCTTGAACTCTGGTGAAGACTGTCCTAACTTACAGAGAGGCTTCGAAGTTTGGTGGAGGCGGGCATTTTGGAAACGAAATGGTCATCAACCAGATCATCCTGGTGTTAGGATTCCTAACCCAAGTTCTCAAATTTCATAAAGGTCTCCTATTCAGAAGGTAACTATATGCCATGTCCCCGAGCTCACAATAGTTTCTTTTATGCTTATTCTTGTTGAATTGGGTCTGATTACAAATGGTTTCTTTTGATTTCACACACACACGATGAGATTCCGTGGCTTGTATTTTTTGAAATCTTTATGCTGATTTGAAGGGCCCTGTGATGAGTCGTTCTTCATACATGGGAAAGGATCTGGTGAGCACCACTGGGTTGCGCCCTGTCGCTACCCCAATGAATGTCGTGTTTTTGAATAGCATATCCATTAACAGGAATTGAATGATAACCTCCCGTGGATTTGGCATTTGTGAGCCTTTGTTTTTGTATGTATGTGCCCTTTTGTCAGTTTCTTATTAATCTCATGCTGTGGAGTCAAGGTATCAGAGGGATTTGTTTTATTTGGTTACTGGCCCATTGTTATAGGAAATAATAGGTATGTTTATTTTCTTTTGGGTGTATACTATCCGGTTTTAATTCGGATTCGAGTCCGATAGGATCACTAAGGTGGTTGCATTCCCATGACTTGGAACCATTTAAATCAACAATCCGTCTCATTGCAGACGGACACTATCCGTGGGGTATCCATTTCCCACCCACTTGCACTATCCACTCTCATTTTGTGAGAAGGACACTATCTGTCTACGGTTTTAGATGGATAATGTCCGTCTAAAGTGAGAATTTGTGTTAAATCAAATGTCTCAAGGTAATGTTTCGAGACCAGGAATGTGTGAAGCGAAAGAAACGTATTTTTGGTGGAGTGATGGAGTTTACTGCAAGATTAAGGGTAATTAAGATGACAGTCTGATTTGTAAACACAACCAGGAATGGTGCTTTGCTTGCAAGTGCTGCCGAGTACAATTGATAAAGATTAGTGGTGGTGTGGTGCATAAGCTTTACCACAATGTGAGATGATACCATTCTTCACACTAAGAAAAAAGTTCTCTATTTGGTCGTGCTTCTTACATTTCGTCTGATTGTTTAAACTTTAGGTTATTTGATTCTTAATTGATTCTTATTGAAGACTTGATGTCAGAAAAATATGCGGGGAAGTGGCAAATAAGCCCCAAACGTTTGCCCATATGTGCATTTTAGTCCCATCTCTTTCTTTAAGTGCAAATTCACCCCATTAGTTATCATTTTTGTGCAATTAAACCTAACACAATATTTTCATATCAATTTATAGCCGGAGAAGAGTGACATGGCATCGGAAATATGACTAGGATCAAGAGAATTGGCTTAGGTAAGATAATTTAAAAAAAAAAAAAAAAAAAAACTTAATTACACATGGCAGTTATCACCACCTATTGTCGTATATTTCAATTTTACATCATTTTACATGTCTATCTAATCCAAGTCACTCCCTCCCAACTTCCCAACTCCCTCTCTCTGCCAAATTCTTAACAAATTAATGATCTCTCTCCATTTGCACCTCAATTTTTCTTCAGTCTACAAACAAATTCCCATAAGTCCATCCCTATCTGGTAATTGAAAGTTTGCCCCAAGTACCAAACGAAATTCCAAAACAAAATTGGGGAAAAGCTAAGTTGAGTTTTTTTAGTAGTTATTTATCACAAGAAAATTACCTCTTGACTTGTGGGTGAACATAGCTGCTAGAAAGGAATTATCCTGGAATTGAGCTACTGATGGAATGAAATAATGATAAGTGTGGAGTAGATAAACGGGTGCAAGAATGGATGGAAATACCTAGATTGTTGTAAAGAAAATAAACGACTTTGCCAGCTTACAATATAAAAATCATAATTTTTTTTTAAATTAGTTAACCTAGTCCTAATCATATTTCCGGCGCCATGTCAGTTTTCTCCGGCGAGAAATTGACATGAAAATCGTGCTAATGGGGTGAATTTGCACTTAAAGAAAGAGATGGGGCTAAAATGCACATATGGGCAAACGTTTGGGGCTTATTTGCTACTTCCCCAGAAAAATACGTGTTCGTCTTATTGTTTAATGTTTAGGTTATTTGATGATAGTAATCCAAATAGGTCTTCCCTTCTCATATTAATCCAACTTATACTTTAACTCTGAATTACGCCCTCATTTTTCTTACAATGGACTACTTGTTGATTAGACCACGCTTAATAAAAATATAAAGCAAAAAATGTAAAATCATTAAAACCATAATCAGTCATCTTCCTCCTTCACCCACTTTAACATCTCCATCACCAACAACCAAGCACCCAAAACCACCGTCACACCCATATCCCTCTTTGCTCTTTGCAACTCGTCGCCACCACTGAATCAGCGAGCACCACCACATCACTTCATTGCCCCTATGTTTGATGTTGTTGCAATTTAGAGAAAAGAGATGAATCGCTATAACGGCGAAAGGCAACGTGAATCATGGTTGATGATGGATCTCACGACGGCAAGATGGTGGTGTTCAGGTGGTAGTGTCATTTCCGGAAATAATTAGGGTTTTGTGAGATGTCATCATGTACAACCCTTTTTTTTTTGGAAATTCAGGTTATGGTGGGTCCCGTTGCTGTGCAAATTTTTTTTTTCTTCAAATGGTGTGCCAATACAAACATACGACAATTTCCGTCTTAGAAATAATTTTAGGAAATAATCACATACAATCGGAATAAATGAAATTAATTGCATATAATCGGAATGAATTACAAGTCGGAATAAATGAAATTAATTACATATAATCAGAATGAATTACATAATTAATAATAAAATTATATGATGACGAGAATAAATTGCATATAATTACGGAAATGAATTACATATAATGGGAATATATTACAGAAATTAATTATTACAAAGAATGCGAATAAATTACATAATTTTTAAAACTAGATAGTACGATATATTTAAAAAAAATAAAAATAATCATGACCGAGTATTTACTTGGAGCAAAAACTCGGCAACTTTTCTATCAGTTGCGCACACCGAAATTGGTAGATGACAATGATAGGCTACCGAGTAAATTTATACTTCGACACGCGTTTAAAGCTAAATTAAATTTTTTATTTCGCTAAAAAAAAACCAATAAATTTTTAAATTTATTGAAATATTTAAAATTATAAATTTTAAAAAATTATAACACAAATGATTCACAATTGTTTAAAAATTTATTTTTTAAAAATATAACACGATAATTAAACAATTGTAAATCTTTAATATATGTTTTTTTTTTTAAAATAATCCTCTTAGATCTGTACAGAAAGCCGTTCATCACCGAGAATTTATTTACTTAGAGCAAAAATTACGGCAACTTTACTATCAGTCGCGCACTCCGAAGTCGGAAGGTGACAATGATAGGCTACCGAGTAATTTCTACTTCGACGAGTAACTTTTAGAGGCTACATTAATATCGTCATGTTAAACACACATCACCCGTACAATCTGCAAAAATGTGTCAATTAAATTCCGAAATCTATAAATAAAAAAATAACCACTACAGATATAATAGAGAGGCCGTTATGTAGTTAATTAAGTGGTGGGGAACAGTTACTGAGTATTGCAAGTAGTGGCTTAGTTGAATAATGGCATAGGTGGGTAAGTTAGGGTTAGAACTTGTGGTTATTTGGCATTAAAAAAACTAGACAATTGCACAGTTCCAGATTATTCCCATCGCCAACATCAAGAAAGAAACGCCGATGACACAGCAAATTATTGTTCGGGTTATGAGACTATGGCACAAAAAGTCAGACAAGAAGCCATATGGCGTGAAAGGAGTTGAACTGATTCTAATAGACGAAAATGTAAGCCTTTTTTTATGGTGTTTTCATTGTGAAAAGTAAGTATATGATTAACCAATACCATACTCATGTTTATCAAACAGGGAGACATCATTCAGGCAACAATCAACCAGAGCTTGACTAGGATTTTCCTAGAACAACTTACTGAAGGGAGCACATACAAAATCAGAAGGTTCAGCATTTCATCAAACCGAGTGGGCCTCGACATGGCAACATTATCACCCTTGCACGAATTGGTTTGAGTACAGTACAAGGGTGATACCCATCACTCATGCAGAGATACTGTAACACCCCCTCATACCAAGGTGCCTTACCAGGACCACCCTACCATGAAAGTGTGTTACCATCTCGGTTGCCCGAGGTTAGTACATATCAAAAGCGTCTGAACTGAGCACATTTATTAAAATACCATAAAGAATTAAAGTTTACATCAACCCAAAATCTATAACTGATTCAACAAAACAATGTCAATGTCTGGCAACTAATGAAATCAAAGCTAAGACTCGGACAGTGATGCTATGACTGGTGATGACAACGCTCCCATGACTGCCCCAAGCTCACCACTAGCAATACCTGTCAAGCCTGTTCACCATCCCCGAATGGATCACCGCTGATTCCACAAACAACAACGGGGTCAGTATTACTCAATCAATCTAAGACAAATAAACAAGGTAACCAGCTGATCATCCTCCAACCCCAATCTCCCGATCTCACACAGTAACCGACTACCCACCGAAGTGTGTAGCCCTGCCAGATTACCCATCGCAACAGGTAATCCTCGCCGCCAGTGGGTGACTGCAGCCGATCCCACCTAGTCCAGCTCATCAACGAGCGACTAACAATCCCTGTCCCTTAATGTGCACATCCCCTCCCGTGGCGGGTTCCACGGAGGGCGAACTAGGGTGTGAAGCCACTCCCGCAAGTGACTCCACCACAATCACAAATACACAGTATCACAATTGTCACAACATCTCCACACCAACACCGCCACATCAACGCCCATACTCCGATGATCAGCAGACAACAAATAACACCAAACAATCATGTCTTAAACAAAGAACAGTAAACTGAGTAGGGAAAACCCTACCTTAGCAATCAACAGTAGAACGAAACTCGAACAATCAGAAAGGCTCCTCTATGAAGTCTTCTCCTATACAATAATCACATAACACAATTACACATTGCACAATCCCCCATATCTCCCAATTCCGTAAATACAATAAACCCAAAAGAATACAAATGACATGGAAATGAAACTTACCAACAGTAGAATAAGAGATTATCCGCAAGGACCACGACAATTGCACACACAACGAGATTAGAGGATAATTAGGGAGTGATTAGGGAGTGATTAGGGTAATCGTAAAATGATGAGGTTTGAAAATGATGTTTTAGAAACTGACCCGGGATATAAAATAACCCTAACATTCCCTAATCAAACCGTCAAAATAACACTTCGCCAGACCGGATACTCGGTCGAGTAAAGTGTATAATCGGCCGAGTATCTTCTACTCGGTCGAGTATTCACTATACTCGGCCGAGTATTCATCTACGAACCAAAACAACTCACAACAACAAAGACTACTCGGCCGAGTAGGCTCTACTCGGTCGATTAGTCACCAAAGAAAATCCGTAGTATTACAGTCTTCCTCCCTTAAAAAGAACTTCGTCCCAAGTTCACACTCCACCCTAAAACAAGACACTACACAACGCAAAACGACTACACTAACAAACATTTATCAATGCCAAAGAACCACACAAGACACCACAAGACTCACTAACCCGACTCAAAATAAGACAAAACACAACCGCGACCATCTCCTACCCCCCTAAAAAGACAACGGTTACGTCCCCGTAACCAAACATACCTGATCAAAAAGGTTAGGAAAACGTTCTCGTATAGCTTCTTCGGGTTCCCATGTGGCTTCCTCCACATTGTGATTAGACCAAAGGACCTTGAGTAAGATCGTCTCACCATTCCTTGTCTTACGAACCTTGCGATCAAGAATTTCCTTAGGAACCTCGGCGTAGGAAAAGGATTCATCAAGCTCGATGTTCTCCATCTCAAGGATATGTGATGGATCGCTCACATACTTCCGAAGCTGAGAAACATGGAAAACATTGTGGACTCTGTCCAAAGTTGGTGGCAAAGCTATCTGTAGGCTACCTCGCCTATACGGTCCAAAATCTCATAAGGACCTATAAACTTTTAACTTAGCTTACCTCTCTTCCCAAACCTCATCACACCTCGCATAGGTGACACTTTCAAAAAGACCTTGTCCCCTACTGCTAACTCAATGTCCCTGCGGTGTAAATCGACTTAGCTCTTCTGACGATCTTGAGCTGCTCTCATCTTTTGCCGAATTAACTGGTCTTGCTAAACCATATCCTATACTAGCTGAGGTCCCAAGACCACAACCTCAGAACTATCATCCCAACAGACTGGACTTCGGCACTTCCGGCCATACAAAGCCTCAAAAGGTGCCATCCCAATACTCGTATGATAACTGTTGTTGTATGAAAACTCAATCAGGTCAAGCCTGTCTTCCCAGCTGCCCCCAAACTCCATGACACATGCCCTCAACATGTCCTCTAAGGTCTTGATGGTTCGTTCGTCGACCATCGATTCTTTGGATGAAAGGCTGTACTCATCTTCAAGGTTGTACCCATCAACTCCTGCAGTTCTTGCCAAAACTTGGATATGAACCTCGCATCACGATCAGAAACGATATCCTTGGGTATACCATGTAACCGAATCACATGCCTCCTGTAACCCAGTGCCAGCTGCATCTTAGACCAAGTATCTTTCATAGGAACAAAGTGAGCTGACTTAGTTAACCGATCAACAATCACCCCGATCATGTTATTACCTTCTTCGTGACCTAGGCAACCCTACCATGAAGTCCATAGAGATTGACTCCCACTTCCACTCGGTACTTCCAAAACGTATCTTACCTTGTGGTCTCCTTTGTTCACCCTTGACCCTCTGACAGATCAAACATCTGGCCACAAACTCAGCTACATCTTTCTTAATGTTTGGCCACCAGAAAGTCTTCTTAAGATCTTTGTAAAGCTTGTCACCCACCCGGGTGAACTAAATAAGGAGTGCAATGAGCCTCCGTCAAGATCACTCTCCTCAACTCTGCATCCTCAGGAACACACCATCTCCCATCAAAACGGACACTCCCATCTGTATGGCTAGAAAACCTGGAAACCGTCCTACTCTCTACTCTTGACTTCCACTCCTGAATCTTAGGATCAAGCTCCTGTTTACTCTTGATGTTCTCATACAACTCTGGCTCGATCGTCAAATTCCCGACGACATCTCCCTTCCTTAACATAAAGATCCCCATCCTAGACACCTCATCCCTCAGCTTCAGCAAGGACATGGCTGTACATAGCGAATGAACGCTCTTCCTACTCGGAGCACCCACAACATTAGCCTTACCCTCGTGATAGATGATCTCCATATCATAATCTCCGATCAGCTCCATCCAAATACTCGTCGCATGTTAAGCTCCTTCTGAGTGTAGATATATTTTAGACTCTTATGATGAGAAAACACCTTAAAAGTTGCTCCATAAAGGTAGTGCCTCCAAATCTTAAGAGCGAAACAATCTCACCCGACTCCGGATCATGAGTAGGGTAGTTCTCCTCATACGGCTTCAGCTGCCTCGAAGCATAAGCTATGACTTTCCCTGCCTGCATCAAAACGCAACCAAGACCATTCGTTGAAGCATCGGTATACACCTCAAAGTTATCACATCCCTCTGACAAAGCTAAGATAGGAGCTGTGGTCAAGCGTTCCTTTAAGGTCTGAAACGCCGTCTCACAACTCTCATCCCAAACAAATCTGGTCTCTTTCCTCATCAAAGATGTCATAGGACGTGCTATGGTAGAGAAATCTTTCACAAATCTCCTGTAGTAGCCAGCAAGGCCTAAGAAACTCCGAATCTCAGCAACATTCTTTGGTGATTCCCACTTGGTTACGGCCTCAATCTTACTAGGATCCACAGATACCCCCTCCTTAGATATCACATGACCCAGAAAAGCCACCTCCTCCAACCAGAACTCGCACTTAGATATCTTGGCATAAAGTTGATTTTCTCTCAGAGTCTGCAAGACTATCCTCAAGTGCTCCTCATGTTCTTCCTTAGTCTTAGAATAGAGTAAGACGTCATCGATGAAAACAACCACAAACCTGTCTAAGAACGGTGTAAAGATCCGGTTCATCAAATCCATGAAAGTTGTTGGTACGTTGGTCAACCCAAAAGGCATCACCACGTACTCATAATGACCATATCGAGATCGGAACGCTGTCTTAGGGATATCCTCATCTGCTATCCTCAGCTGGTGATAGCCCGACCTCAGATAAATCTGGGAAAACACACCTGCTCCACTTAGCTGATCAAACAGGTCATCAATCCTAGGCAAAGGATACTTGTTCTTCACTGTGACACGATTCAGCTCTCTGTAATCAATGCACAGTCTCATACTCCCATCTTTCTTCTTTATAAAAAGAACTGGGGCTCCCCACGGTGACATACTAGGCCTGATATAACCCTTTCTTAGCAACTCATGTATCTGCTTTTTAAACTCTGCCAACTCTTTAGGTGCCATACGGTAAGGTGCTTTGGATATCAGACCTGTTCCCTGTTTAAGCTCCACGCTGAAATCAACATCCCTCTTGGGAGGTAAACTCGGTATCTCCTCAGGAAAGACATCATCAAACTCTCCCACTACAGGTATCTCGGCAGCTGACTGCGGCTCTACTTGGCAATCTCTCACATGACAGAGAATCAAGGGGCACTTCTTCCTCAAACATGACTTTAAAGTCATCACACCTATGAACTTACACTTAGGTTTTACCACAAACCCCCCGATAGGACACCCTAACACCCTTAGGACCCCTTAAGGACACTCTCTTTTGCCGACAATCTATCTTGGCATCATACTTACCCAGCCAATCCATCCCGACAATCACCTCAAACCCATCTATAGGAAACTCTAACAGGTCTACCGGTAAATCTACCCCTCCAACCACCATGGACACTCCCTTATACAACTTGAGACACGACAGAGACTCCCCTGAAGGTATGAACACATCATGTTTTACAACCTCAAACTCCCCCAAACCCATAGACAAGGCATGACTCTTAGACACAAAAGAGTGTGTAGCCCCTGAATCAAACAAAAGAAAGGATGGTACATTATGAACAAGAAAGGTACCGGTAACTACATGAGCATCATCTTGTGCTTCCTGTTTGTCCATCATGAAAAGCTTCCCATTGTTT